>NW_008333708.1:615320-637397 GCF_000622305.1 Nannospalax galili
ATAAAGTGGTTGCAGACGGAAAGGAAGTTAAAATCAGAAAGTTGTAAAGAGCAAGTTGTATATCCCTGCTTCCACACAAACACTCTGAGCAATCACTAGATAGTCCTCAGTCACATTAGAACTGAATCAGGAAAAGGAGTCAAATGCATAGAACATGAAAGTATTGACTGAGTCAGAATTTCTTTAAATATATCAAAATGAAACTTCCAAACTGAAAAGTAATCTAATGCAACTACAGAGGGTTGGGAAATATAGATCATTCACTAATATGGAGAGGAATAAAGTTCTCAGCTGCGGTCAACTGATGGCTGTTGTGGAGAGGGCAAAAGTCAGTTTTCTTCATGGATGTGACCGCTTGCAGGTTGTCTGCCCTTTAGTTCCTGACTCTGCCTATGTGCATATATGGACAGCACTAACTGAACTCAGTCAGGGGAGAGAAGGAAGAGGAGGAAAAAGAGATGAACTGAGAGGGATGTGGTTGGGCAGAGGTTTCCAAGAGGAGCTGAAGCAGGAGAGTAGGGCGTGGTTGTGATCAAAATATTATATATATATATATATATATATATATATATATTTCTATATGTGTGACATTGATGTTATAATGATAAGCAAAACTGCCTTCCAAAATACACTGTGTAAATGTATACAGTTCCTAGAGAATAAATGAAAATATATTTTAAAAGAGAGAAATATTGTCAGATTGTACTTCAGCAAAATTAATCCACCCAGTGTAAAACTGTTAAAATAAGTAAGTCTTCGAACAAAATAATCTCAGGTGCTATCAAAGAGACTTGTGGATTTCATATTGCATTCAGCTAGAAAGACAAGCACATGTCCCAGCACTAGGAGCAAACTGTGATTGGCAGAAAGGATGTACTGTGAAGGAATCCAGACATTCAAGAAAAGAAAAGAGGCATGCAGGACTGGAGTTTGAGCCCAATAGGTAGGCAGTAATGTCATGTGATCTAATGATTTTCTCAACGCCAGATCTCATAAAGATTCAAAAGACAAGACTGGAGATTTTAGTCCATGTGGAGTTTAGCCAATAGACAAGGAAAAAGAATTCCCTGTTTCATAACATTGTTTTGTTTTTAAACCTCTCAGAATGTTTCTTTCATCATGAGAAAATAATAAGCATGCAAATGAAACGAAATCCTGAAGATATCTTGTATTTCTCTCAAATGTATATATGCACTTACTTTGCCTCTGAAATGATTTATAACACAGAATTCAATACAGCTTGTAATATATGTTTTAAAGCAGTATTCCATTCTTATATGAATACTTCATTATTTTAAATGTCAGCATCTTATGTGAATATTTTTCCCCATTTTAAAAATAATTATATTTCACAGGGTTAAATATGCATGTTTTAGTCCTTTTCCAATGGAGTCTGAAAAATTGAGGCATTTTTTAAAAAAGAGCCATTATGTTGGCTAAAATATTTCTTTAATACAAGCAACAGAAAAATGCTGGATACTTTATAAAAGAATGTTCTATTGCTGAATCTACAAAGAACCTCAAAGAAGATGAAAGATAGCTTTCGAAGTTTTCATATGCACTCATTACTATTTCACTTGACATTCACAAAATCAGTAGGAACAGATTTATGTTTTATTCTAAACATAAATTAACTTTAAAAGCCTACTCATCAAAGTGAAAGAATATGCCATTGGCAAGATAAATAATGGCAAAATATTTCAGACTCTAAAAAAATACTCATATAAATTCAACTTCTCATAGCCTAAAAGTCAATTTATCATAAAATTAAGTGTGGAATTGGCAGGATACTTTAAACAAGACAATTAACCATTTTGCAGATGTAATTCTCTGTGTACATTTTCTTTTACATGAACTCTTTCTCTGTAGTTCAGAATGACTTCAAACTCATAATCTTCCTGCCCTAGCTCCTTAAGTACCATGAATATACACATATGGCATCGTGTGGTTGTCCATTTTTTTTTCAAGTTATTTGCTCCAGGTGACAATTTAGTTTGGAATTATGCAGACTACATAAGGGAGACTTTCCAAATATGAGCTTACAACTGTTTATTGTCTCATAAATTGATGAATGGCAGACTTCTTCGTGACCTCCTGAACATAACAAATATATTTAAAACACATAACTCATATCTGTAAGAAGTATTTGTAGCTACAGATTAATATTTTGCATGTTATCTTGACAATATTTTGGCATGTTTTTAAACTTCAAATTATCCCTGATTGAATTTTTATTGATTTGACTAGAAAAGAAAATAACATAGAACTTTAATGAAGTATCAGAAGTGGAGAGACGGTTCAGTAGTTAAGTACACAGGCTTATTTTTTTTTTTATTTTATGTGTATGAGTGTTTTGCCTCACATGTATGTACATGTACCCATGTCCTCTAATCGTGGCAGAGGCTAGATTAGTGTGTTGAGTCCCCTGAAACAAGAGTTATAGACTGTACAGACAGTTGTTAGCCACCACGTGGGTGCTGGGAACCAAAACCCAAGTCTTCTGCAAAAGCAGTCAATGTTCTTAATTCGTGAACCATCTCTCCATCTGGTCAAATAATTTTTATAATAAGGTTAATTTTGAAATATTTTCTACCACAGTGTAAATGCAGAACATTGGTAGCACATTAATAGCAAACTTAAAATTTTGAATACAACGAAACATTTTTTTCCTGTTGAATCTAATGCTATTTTCACGAATCCAATGAGTTAAACGCCAGGGATTCCCAAGAGAATGCAGTGTTGGAAATTTTAAGTACTTAGCCATTATTATCTGATTGTTTATCTCTGAAAGAATTTGAGAATGAGCCTGTACCTAATAAGGATAAAGGGGTCAGTTATGGACAAATTTGTAGGACAGAGAAAAACAAAGATTGAAAATGATTTCAAGTGAGATACAATGGTACATGACTGTTAGCCCAGGACTTGGTAAGTACAGAAAAATTCAAACTTCCCTAGCCCATGCTACATAACAAATTGCTGTGTCAAACAAATAAAAAAATTGATTCTGTTTTACTTTCACTTCAAGGCTTATAAATGATGATACAACCTAAAACCGTACTATATTCTAATGCTTTTACTCTTTAGAATAGAGTTTGTACATCTAATGTGCAGTTCTAAAATGTGACTAGGTAAAACATATTATTGATTTGAGTGGTGTGTGTGTGTGTGTGTTTCTGTGTTCATGGTGTACATATAGATATCAGAACATTGAAGTCAGGCTGCCAGATTCTGCAACAAGTACCTTTACATGCTGGGCTATCTTTCCAGCTCAGACTTATTTTTTTAAGAAATGGAATGGAGCCCGGTGTGGTGGCGCACGCCTTTAATCTCAGCACTCGGGAGGCAGAGGCAGGCAGATCTCTGTGAGTTCAAGGCCAGCCTGGTCTACATAGCAAGTTCCAGGCCAGCTGGGGCTACCGGGAGACCCTGTCTTTAAAAAAACCAAAAAAAAAAAAAAAAGAAAAAAAAGAAAAATGGAATGGAAAGAATGGAATAAAATAAAATAATAGCTCACAGCCCTCTGCTTCCCTGGGCTGCACAACCCTCCAGCCTCTGTCCTGGGTAAGTCCAGCGGCACCCACCATGCCTTGACTCCCCCAGCCTCATTCACCCTCCAAGCTCCCCTGCCCCATCTCTCCTCCTAGCCTGGGTACTGGTCCATTTCTTGTCTTGGCTCCCCAGACACCGGGCCGAACTCTCGCCCGGAACTACCATTGCTTCCTGATCCTTCCCATCCAGACCAACCCAGTTCCTGCTTGAGGTCCCCAAGAGCCCTCTGGGCCTGGTCCCAACCTCACCTTCCTCTGCTTCCCTGGGTAGCACAGCCACCAGCTGCCGAGCCCTGCATTTTCCTAGACCCTGCTCCCAGGCCAGTCCAGCTCTCAAATTCCTGAGGACAACGTCTTTCCTGGAAGGATCCAGAACTTAGGAGAAAGCCTGAGAGCATCTATCTGATCCTCACCTGACTTCGGTCTCTGTGGGAACTACTGAAGAGAAAAGCAATTTGGCCATTCCAATATAAAGTAAAAAGAGAAACTCTGAAGCCTAGAGGAACCAGCTTTTCATGCCCAACAAGTAAAGCAAAAAGTCATAAGAAGTTAAAAAAAAGACCTAAACTTCAAAGCTTGAGTATCACACAAGAATCAGAAACTACAAAGGAAATTTACATGTCAAAGTCACAGAGAAAAAATAATAACATGAAAATCCAAAATAACATACCACCACAAAATAGGAATAGTCCTCTAGAGGAGTACAATGAGAACCCCTTAGACATAACACAGGACATGGAACTCCAAAGAACAGTTATAAACATGATAAAAGAATTCAGTGAATTTAAAGAACACACGAGAGATGAAAGGGGAAACATCACAACAGACACCAAAAAGATCCAGAACATTATAAGGGAATATTTTAAAAACCTATATGCTACTAAATTTGAAATCTTAAAAGAAATGGACAGGTATGTAAAGGCATGGGAACCCCCAAAACTAAACCAAGAAGAGATTAACAGCTTAAACAGCCCCATAACAGAGAAAAAAAATTCAAACAGTAAAAAAAAAAATCTCCCGACTAAAAACCGCCCAGGACCAGATGGATTTACAGCAGAATTCTATCAGACATTTATAGAATATCTGCATCCAATACTACTTAATTTACTCGAAAAGATAAAATTGAAGGGAGAACTTCCAAATTCCTTCTATGAAGCCAGCACCACTCTAATACCAAAACCAGGTAAAGACACAACCAAAAAGAAAACAATAAACCCATATCCTTAACGAGCATAGATGCAAAAATTATCAACAAGATACTTGCAAACCACATACAGACACATATCAAAATATCATCCACCATGATCAAGTCGGCTTTATCCCAGAGATGCAGGGATGGTTCAATACACATAAGTGAATAAACGTTACATGGTCATCTCAATAGATGCAGAGAAGGGCTTTGATAAAATTCAACATGCATTTATGTTCAAAGTCCTACAGAAAATTTAACTGGAGGGAACATGCCTCAACATAATTAAAGCTTTATATAACAAACCCACAGCTAACATCATTCTAAATGGAGAAAAACTGGAAGCATTCCCATTGAAATCAGGAACCAGACAAGGCTGTCCAGTATCTCCACTCCTCTTTAACACAGTGCTTGAAACTCTTGCGAGAGCAATAAAACAAGAGCAGGAAATTAAAGGAGTGATAATTGGAAAAGAAGAGATAAACTTATCCCTTTTTGCAGATGATATGATATTACATATAAGAGATGCCAAAAATTCCACCAGAAAACTGCTGAAAATTATTAACACGTTCAGTAAAGTGTCAATTTACAGAATTAATCCACAAAAGTCTGTAGCCTTTCTATATACTGATAAAAAGAAATCAGAGAAAGAGTACATGGAAACACTCCCCTTCCCAATAGCTGCAAAAAATAAATAAACTTCAGAATAAACCTGACCAAAGACATTAAAAAAATATCTTGGAATAAACCGGACTAAAGACATTAAAGACCTCTACAATGAAAATTTCAAATCTTTAAAGAAAGAGATTGAGGAAGACATCAGAAGATGGAAGGACCTCCCATGCTCATGGATTCGAAAAATTAATATTTTGGAAGAATTAATATTGTTAAAATGACCATCCTATCAAAAGCAATATATAGATTCAATGCAATCCCAATCAAAATTCATGTGACATACTTCACAGAATTAGAAAAATGCATACTAAGATTCATATGAAAGCACAAAAGACCTCGGATAGCCAAAGCAACGCTGAGCACTAAGAGCAATGCCGGGGGAATTACTATACCAGATTTTAAACTGTATTACAGAGTTATAGTCATAAAAACAACATGGTCCTGGCACAAAAATAAACTCATAGATCAATGGAACAAAAATGATGACCCAAATATGAGTACCTGCAATCTCATCCACCTGACAAAGGGGTCAAGAACATTTACTGGGGGGAAGACAGCATGTTCAGCAAATGGTACTGCCAAAACTGGATCTCCAAATTTAGAAGAATGAAACTAAACCTCTATCTTTCACCATGCATAAAAGTCTATTCCAAATGGATCAAAGACCTCAATGTAAAGCCTGAAACTCTGAAACTGAAGAAAACATTGGCAAAAACCTACAAGATATAGGTGTAGAAAGGATTTTCTAAATCAGACATCAATTGCTGAGGAAACAAGGTCAAGAATCAACAAATGGGAACTCATTAAACTAAAAAGCTTCTGTACATCAAAGGAGGCAATCACAGAATGGGAGAAAGTCTTCACCAGTGACACATCTGACAGAGTTTCAACACCCAGAATATATAACGACCTCAAAAAACAAAGACAGGAAATGAAGTAACCCAATTAAAAGATGGGCTAAGGAACTGAACAGAGAGTTCTCAATTAAGAAATAAAGATGGCTAAGAAGCATCTTAAAAGATGTTCCACATCGCTAGTAATTAGGGAAATAAAATTAAAACCAATTTAAGATTTCATCTTACCCCAGTGAGACTGGCAAAGAACAAGAGAACAAATGACACCAAATGTTGGAGAGGATGGGGGAAAGGGGAACACTCATCCACTGCTGGTGGGGCTGCTAAGTTGTTCAACCCCTATGGAAAGAAGTGTGGAGAATTTTAAAAACTACGTATGAACTTACCATTTGACTCACTTAAACCATTCCTTGGCATATACGCAAACAACTCATCCTATTGCAGAGACACTTGCACATCCATGTTTGTTGCTGCTGTTTACACAATTGCTAAGAGATGGAAGCAAGATAATGAAAATGTGGTTCATTTGTACAATGGAGTTTTACTCAGCAGTAAAGAAAGATGAAGTCATGAAATTTGCAGGTAAATGGGTGGAACTAGAAACTGTTATGCTAAGTGAAGTAACACAGACTCAGAAAAAAAAATGATGTATGTTCTCCCTCATATTTGGATCCCAGCACCAAATCTTAATAAATGATTATCTATCCAGACATAACTACAGGAACCAGGATAATGGAAAGGAAACAGGGAGGTAAAGGAAAAGAATCTGAAAGGGAACACTAGAAAACAGGAATTAATAAGGGAGATATGGATACAAATTTGGTTAGTTTAAGGGAGGGAGAGGGCAGCGTGTACAAGGAACCTAGGGGATAAAGGGAAAGAAGGAGCTCAAGGGGGGTAGGAACATAGGAGAAGGGTAGTATTAAGGGAGAAATGGGAAAAATGGGGGCACCTTAATTGGGAAAACCATGATGGAAGCGTTAGACAATGAGAGAGATAAATAATGCCTATCTAGTTTTAAAAACCAGAGGGAACCATATTGGTCCATGTACCTACTGATAAATTATGCATACCAGATTAAGAAATATATGTCTAGGCAAGGTTTATTTGAGAACAATTGGTCCTTGCCCAAGCTTTATCTACATGGCACATGGTAATTAAAAGTACCAGACTGGTGGAACTAACCTTCTTGGATATTTAACAGACATAATTTGAGGCCTATAATAATTTGATCAGAGAGACATAAAGGACAGTTTTTGCTCCTTTCCCTCCTAGGTCAGCTAGTTCCAGGGGACTATAAGCATCTCTCAAAATGTCCTGTAATTGTGGTGGGTCACCTGTCCTCTTGATCAAGGAAGATAAGGAGACCCCATGAGATGGACTTGAACCAATGTCCAGTCTGCAAAGAGGAGGGTCAACACAGAGGACATATTTCCTCCGTGCTTCCAAGCGAAGCCTGCCATTGTTGAGCAGGATCTTTGACTATCTTCACATAGAAGTACCTGGTAAAAGAAAGGAGCCAGGGACTCCTCCAAAGCCCATGTGTCCCCTGAGGAACAGATCCTCAAATGGCCTCAAGAGTAAAACTAAATTGGTTTATCTGGACCAGCTGTATGGCCTTAAACGCTCAAAGGGAAAGTATAACCAAAGAATTAAAGGGGCCAATGTAACTTCTTAAGAATCCATTTGTATAGCTAAAGGCTACATAACAAGAAACAATTCCAGATAGGAGATACTTCTTTTGAGTTGTTGACCAGGGTGGTCAAAGGGACTCCCAGATAGTAACCTAGCATAGAACTTGGAAAATGAACCACAGAACCCAATCTTATCTGAAGGAATACTGACAACTGATTGCTGCTAGATGAGGAACAGCTGACCTTCCTAAAACAAAGACCTCTAGATAGGATGACTAGATTCACCAGATGGACAAATAGTGGGGAATGGCTGGGGGTGCCAACACAGCAGAGAGTAGTAGGGAAGACAGAGTAAAAGTGCTTTAGTGGGGCACGGGAGGATATGCAAGGGTACCATCTTGGAAGTGGGTATATAGATAAATAAGATTGGGATTTTCTGTGTGATATAGACACAAAAAAATCAACAAATTAAAAAAACGAGCTATATTTTAGGAGGAAGCATAAAAATTTATGTCATGTTAATTAGTAGAGGTGATAAACATTACCATTGAAATCTACCCCATGACTTTATAGACATACACAGGTGCCAAGGATCTGAGTGCATGCGATTGTGACTAGTAATAATCAAATACATACAGATTAGAGGTGCATGTGCCAACATTTCAGTGTTATTAGCAAAAAAATGAGTCTTTCTGTAAGAAAAAGTATATTTTAAAATGAAATGGAGATCTTTTTTAAAGGTTAAAAACTCATTCAACTTTATGTCTTGCAGGGCTTTTACTGAGTTCAATATTGTATAACTGTATTCATTCAACTGTGGACCTAAAAATTTTATGGCCACTTTTGAAAGAGACATATCTTTGCTCTGAAAATTGTTATTGAGTATGTTAAAGCTGTAATTAAATGCTTCTTCTAAAAAATATGTAATAACTATAGAAACTGGCAAAAAATAAAATAATAAATAGTATCAGAAAGCACCTCATGTAGTGAAAACTGAGAACTTATAATGAGTATGTGTGTGAGTGTGTGTGTATGTAATTCTTATAAATATTGGATTGTTTTGTGTTGTAGTTGAAAATTTATGTTTTAGAACCTAGGGTGTTTTCTTATTTTTAAACTTCTGTGAAAACTATCTAGCATTTTCTTGAACTAACAATGTTCACTTTTGAAACATACCTGATTAGTAGACCAGGACAAATGAAGGACCCAAATGTTCCATTACTTTTTTCTGTCTTCAGCTCTAGGGAGCAACTCACCAATGGCCATTGTTGTATAAATATTACTGGTGAAATAATGCATCATAAATGCAATTTTACGTTTTGCTTGCCATTTAGTTACATGGATTTCTGTGCAGAATTCACCATTAAAAATACTACTGCTATGCCAAGTACAGTGGAGCACACCTTTAATCCTAGCAACTGAGAGGCAGAAGCAAGCAAATCTCTGTGAGACTGAGGCCAACCTGATATGCATACTGAGTTCCAGACCAGCTAGGACCACATAGTGATACCTGTCTCATAAACCCAAATTTTAATAAAAATAATTAAAATTCTTTAATAATAATAATGTTACTGTTTGTCAAGTTTAATCAATGAGAACAAATAAAAGACTATGTTTGAATATGATATATTTAGTAGCATATCAGAAAAGGAAAATGGAAACAAATGGCCTTCTGTAATCATTTTCTTTTTGATTGCTTTCCTAGGGTAATAGCTATCCTCATACTAAAAGCTGATCATGTATTTCTTTCATAATTCTAGGAGACCACTTACATTGAAATTCCTATTTCTAATCCAAACAACAAAATTCTTCAAATGAATGTGAAATTAACATCTGATTTCCTTGATGGACCAGAGGAGCTTAGACTGAATCCATTAGAATGTGCTAAGTACATTGTGTGGTATTCTCCAGCATCCACAGGCTATAAAGAAGAAAGGTATGGATTGGCCAAGAATTCTAATGTGTTGTTGAAACTTTTAAGTTAGGTTTGAAAATTGTTTCTTCCCATGCTTTAATGCAATTTTCTTGTGTACTAATTTACAATTAACTATTGTTTGCATTAGTGCAAAATTACTCATTGAAATATCAAATTATATATTTCCTACGTTTCTCATTTTATTTTTTGCTAGTCAGATCATCCTGAGTGCAACAACTGAAGTGAGCTAAAATGATTACTAAGAACTAGAGATTAAACTTTTACTTTTCCTGATAAAAATCATTCATCTCTTTAAAACATATTTTTAATTATGTGTATGTGTCTGTACCTGTGTGTAGATATGTCCACATGAGAGCAGGTGCCCGCGGAGACCAGCAGCTTTGCATCTCCCATGAGCTGGAGTTACAGGCAATTATGAGCTGCCAACTGTGGTTGCTGGGGATTGTTCTCTGACACTCTAGAAGAGTAACATGTGCTCTTAACAACTGAGCCCTCTCTCCAATCCCATTTTCTCACTTGCAAGACAAATATATATATATATATATAAATATATAAAAATAAACACATACATACATATTGTGCTGGATATCTTTAGTGTCAACTTGATGGGTTGAAGGAACCTCAATTGGGAAATTGCCTCCATTGAACTGGCCAATGGCTATGTCTTTGGGGCATCTTCTTGACTGTTGAGTGACGTGGGAGGTCCCAGCCCACTGTGGGTGGTGCCACCCCTCAGCAGGTGGGCCTGTGTGTTATAAGAAAGCAGGCTGAGCAGTGGCTAAGGGAACAAGTCAATAAGCAGTGATCCTCCATGGCCTATGCTCCAGCTCCTGCCTCCAGGTTCTTGCCCTCAGTTCCTACCTTGGGCTCCCTGATGAATTGTGACCTTGGAGATGTAAGACAAATAAACTCTTTCCTCCCCAAGTTGGTAGTGGTCAGAGTATTTTGTCACAGCAATGAAGAGACAAACTAGGACACTTATACATATGCAGATATTACCAGAATAATGGAATATCTTTTCATATCATGATGATAGTGAAAATCATTGTTTTCTGTTTCATAAATAATATAGGAAATTAGTGATTTTCATTTTAGAGAGGAGGTTCTAAAACAACAAATTTGTAAAATCTTTTTTAAAAGTTTATTTATTGTTTTCATTTTGTGTGTGTGATGATATTGCCAGCATGTATGTAAGTGCACTTAAGCATTGCAATGCCCAAGGAATCAGAAGAGGGCATTAGTTTCCCCTGAAACTGGAGTTATGGACGGACAGTTAGCCACCATATGGACACTGGGATTCAAACCCAGGTCCTCTGCAAGAGCAGCCAGTGCTCTTAACTGCTGAGCCTCTCTCTAGCTCAAATTTGTCAAATCTTAAAGGATAATATTTATAACAGTGTAAAGCATAAAAAGTCATTTAGTAGCATGATTTAGCGATTCACATTTGGAACCATAATACTGAGGAGACAGGAATCTCAACAAGCTACATGCCAGCCTAGACTACATAGCGAGTTCTAGGCCACCTTGCACTAAAATAAGACTATTTCAAAAACTCCCCCAAATTATAAAGAAGTCCAAGAAGAAAAACAAGAGCAGCAGGGGGAAAGCAGGATTTTATATCATAAAATACCTTATTTTAGTAAATTACTATTAGAGAGCTAGGTATGGTGGTGCACACCTTTAATCTTAGCACTCAGGAGGCAGAGGCAGGCAGAGTTCAGTGAGTTTGAGGCCAGGCTGGTCTACATAGTGAGTTCCAGGCCAGCCAGGGGTATATAGTGATAACCTGTCTCAAAGAAATAATAATAAAAAAATAGATTACCATTAGGAATGTAGGTTTATCTCATCTCCTGTGTATGGCTGTATAGGATTTATCGATAATGACTGCAATGTTATGTTATTGCCTTTATTCATGTATTTTAACAAGCACATTCTATACCTCTTCTTACTAACTGCTGACTGTATGATTGTCCTCATGGCATGTATTTTAACATATATGAAATTCTCATAGCAAGTACAAGAGGTAGGATTGACTGAATCATCCCATTTTAGAAATGAAGAAATTGAAGCTTGAAAAGTTAATTGACTTGGATGAAGTTACACAAGTAAAAGACAATAGAGCTGAGATGTCAGCCAAATCATACTTTTATCCTTTCACAAAATTATTTTCTGAGAGCTGAGCACATGCTGATTATAAAGGATGTTCTCCAAAACCACATATTCATGATACTCTTCACACAAATAAACATATATATTTCAATTCAACAAAGTCAATTTGATTTAATGACAGCTGTAAACCGGGACTTTCTCTAACCTTGATCAGGAATGACAAAATACTAATTAAAAATGACAAAATACTAATTAAAATGACAAAATACTAATTAAAAATTATTTTTCATTCATTCAACAAACCTTTACTAGATAGACATTAATGGCATTATTGTTTTTCTTGAATAGTGAAATAGTTTTCCTTTTAAAATGAAAATCAACACAAATTCATCCATGATAAGAACAGAATGCATTCAGTAGTAATGATCAAATAATATATTTGAAACCAGCTATTTCCACCATTTTGAAATTCTGTCTCTGCCATGTTTATTACATAAATTAAAACCACTGACATGATTTTCATTCTGCCTCTGTAACAGCATTATTTTTCAGCCTGAAATGGGTCAAGAGTTCTGGTATTTACTGAAATTAACAACTGAACTTCCAAAAACAAAGAAAGTCCCAGAAATGCAGTGTGACCTTGGAAAGTAAGTTCTCTTTATCAGATATTTTTTTTTGTGTGTAAGAAAATAAAAGCTACACTACAGCAACATTATGGTAATGCATTTAGACTTTTAAAATACCAAAGAAATATATTTCTAATGGGAATATTGCTAAAGAAAACTGATCAGGAATGATAAATAAAGATCTTAATCTATATTAGATCGTTTCAAAAGAGAGAAAAGGGACTATTAAAACAGGGACTAAAGCTTTCATTTTGAGTACCACAAAATCAAACAGAAAAACATTTTTTGTTGTATAAGGTATAGAAGGAGAAAGCAGTTAGAAAACCAAATAAGATACAAACAGGGCAATAGACAGTGGTGTCTAGTAGGAAGTGGTTATACTCAGCTGATTCCCAGGAGACATTGAAAGGAACAGAACATATTTTGCGTATGTTTGTGCTTGCTTTGGCTTGAAATCAAGTACGGTTCAGGCTAAAGAGAAGCCTAATGGAAGTTTTCTTAGTGCAAAGCAGAGGGTAAGCAATCGGCATTGTGAAAACTTAGCCGTTTTGTTAATGCCTTTTCCCTTGAGTTGTGTATGTGCATTCACATTTAGATAATCAAGAGCCTATTATATGTCTGACTGACACCAAATTTGATGTTTACAAGAGTAAATAATTTACAATTAACTTAAAAAAAACATGCTCTAGTGGGCAAATCAGTTCCTTTTACTTAATTTCTCTTCCTCAGCAGATGCAAAGCATGTTAAATACTTCCAGTATTTAGGTCTTGGGCCAAAATTTTACTACAATTAATTCATTAAGGAAGTAACCAGAGAGAAATTTGGAGATCAATGAAAGCAGGATTTGAAAAGGGAAAAAGCTAAGCACAAAATTGATGTCAGGTATATCTCCAGACTCACTGATCTTGAAAAGAGATCTGGAGCTTGAAGTTTCACACCTTTTCCTACCTTGTGAAGTCAGGGACCTAAGTTCTTGTTCATTTGCTTATTTTTGTGGTCCATTTTGTTTTTAATTAACAAACAATGAGTATTTGTATATAGGGTGCAATGTGATATTTTTACACATTGTGAAATACTATACGCTGTGACTTAATAAAGCTAATTACCATATTCATCCCCTCAAAAATGTATCATTTTTTGTGCACTTGTGTGTGTTTGTATGTTTGGTATATATGTGTATGTATACATGTTCCTGCGCATTTTTGGTGTGCATGAGGAGGCTAAGAGTCAATATTAATTCTCTTCCTATCACTCTCCGCCTTACTTTTTGAAAAAAATCCTGATGCTGTCTCACATTCCTAGGCAGTGAGACCTAGGAATCCTCCTTACTGCCTCCCAGCCCTGGAACAAAAGACACACACTGTTCCACCAGCTTTCTAAGTGGGCGCTGGAGGATGGAGCTCAGGTCCTTGTATTTAAATGTTCAGTACTTTACTGTCTGAGTCATCTCCTCAGCTTCCTGTTTATCATCTCTTTATGGAGAAAACATTAAAAAAACTTTCTTGTTGCAATTTTGAAGTATACAATACAGAATTATTAATTAATAAAAAAATCCGGACTTTTGAACTCTTATACCAATCCCCATAAACATCTTTAGGCTAAGACATTAAAAGTCCAGGCTGCTCTCTGCAGGCATGAGGAGGCTCCAGGATCAAAAGGTCAAGCAGCTGAACCTCTCGGATGTGCGATTAACAGCAAGCATCAAGGGGTTGGGGTGTGGGGGCTGAGAAATGATAAAAAAAAATTCTTCTGGAAAATTGAGTGAGGTCATAGCATTGTCTACTTCAACAAGTTACTCATAAAGCTATTTTTAAATTTTATGTATTTTTTTCTTGCTTTAAAATGTTAATGTATATGTTCAGGTGAAAGGACCCAGCAGGTAAAGGCTCTTACTGCCAAGCCTGGTGACCCGAGTTTGTTCCCCAGGATAAAATCAAAATAGTGGAAAGAGAAAACCATTGATTACAAGATGCCTCCTGTCTACACACGCTCTGGAGCATGCATGTACATCTGCACATATATGCACATGTATACAAAACATGAAAATGTTATAAAATTATTTACATGTTAATTATGAAAACTATATGATTGATAAGTCTTTTATGAAATTTTTGCCTTAGTTTTCCACCTATTGTTTTTGTCCATTCTATTACATTGTACTAGCACTTGAATTTTTAAGCATCATTATTAACATGTGAGTGTGTATACATGTATGCAGGTGCATGAACGCCAAGACATATGTGTAGAGGTGAGAAGACAACTTTCTGGAGCTGATTCTCTTCTTCCACTGTAGCACAGGTTCCAAGGAACAAATTTAGCTTGTCATGCTTGCACAACAAGCAGAGCCTTCCTTCAAGCCAGACTTTTCTCTTTCTTTTTATGTTCTCTTAGATTTTATGAACATATTCTTCTGAAACTGAATTTATTAAAAAAATTCAAGTTATACTTAAAGCATTTACTTAAGAGGTGCATAACACTGAAAAATATTTCAACTCTATACTATATCTTATCCTTTTTGGAAGTTTGTAGAATCTTTAAATGTATCTAGTGTTCTGTCTTAAAGACACGTCTTGCTGTGGCTTTGTGCTCATTTTTTAGGTAAATGAGAATTCTTATACTACAGAAATTTATAGTTTTCTGTTTCTCGAATCTCTCAGAATTATGGCATCTTTCTGTCTTGTATCTTCTTCCTAGTCTGTGATTTGGACTTACTATTTATACCTAATTTTAAACCTTCAGTATTTTCCCTTTTTCTCCAATATTTGCTGTTTTGCAATCAGGAAGACTGACGCAAATTTATCTTCCAATGCTTCCTTTTAGTGCTTATATCAAAAGTCAGCATCAGTGACCATTTGTTGTTATTGTATAGGTTGTTAATAGAGATATCAGTGATAAGGAGAAAATTAACTTAACTAGTTTGGAGTTCTGTGGAAATAGAAGAAGATCCAAGTTCAAATACTCACTCAGTTGCTTACAGCATTATATTATGTAGGCAGAGAATAGTTGAATAAGAGGACTCTGACCTTGTTCTTTTGAGTCAGAGAGAGCCTTCATTATTGTCCTTAGTCAGTCTTACAAATTAATGTTGATGAATCTAAGAAGATATATATTAGTCACTTAATGAACCATTTGTAAATCTGAAATCAATTCTGGTACCCAGGAAATTTAAGCCGTAAAAGTGTATCTTACGTTGTAACTTTCAGAGTAAGTGTATTCTTTCTAGTACTTATGTATTTTTATTACTTGTTCAAATTCTGTTTTAAATAATTTATTAATTTATTTTGAAAGTGCCTGATACTAAAGATGTTGAAAAAATTAGACACATTATCCATACATGTTATTTTTCTTCTTCCTGATTTACCTTATGAAGTTTGAAACCATTTTGAGGAAAAAAGTTTGTCTTAGCTACAAAGAAATATGGAACTGAAAGAGAAAGTAGTAGGATTTTTAAACTCTAAGAAAATTTAATTTTGTCTCTAAATAATATATGCAACAATAATCCTCAATATATGTATCTGTAATTTAGGGTTGTTGTCTTTCATTATTAGAAACCTAGTATGTAAGAAACTTATTAGATAGACTTAAATAAGTGACTTTTTTGCTTACGTTTGTCAATTTGTTCACTGGCAGTTACAGGCTGCCCTGCTTTCTGCATCACTCTCCCTTGATATATGAAATTGTAATAAGCCTTCAACAAAATTTATTTTAATTTCTATCAACTTTACATCTTTTTCCTTGTGCTTTGTTACTGAGAGTTTTGAAATATGTTATTTTATTATTATTATAGCATGTATTTTAAAATATTTTATTTTTATTTTATTTTATGTGTATGAGTGTATTGCTTGCATCTACATAAGTGCACCTATGCCATGCAATACCCACGGAGGTCAGAAGATCGTATCAGATCCCCTGGAGCTGGAACCAAGTCCCAGTACTCTGCACAAAGAATCAGTGTTCTTAAACCACTGAGAGCCATCACTCCGGCCACAATAATTAGAGTGTATTGAAAATTTGAATTCTAATTTTATTTTATAAAGCCAATGTCTTATTTATACAACCTATAACTAGGAGCCCATATATTATAATACCAAGTGACTTAAATACACATTTTTATCCAAGTATATTTTATTTTGTACTGTGTGAGAATTCTCTAACTTCAACTGGAATCTCTCTTGGACCTCAGGCTTTTCATTCCTCTTCAGAGCAGACATTGAATTAAATGTGCTACAGATCCATGACTTCCAGAAAATCTTCCTGCAGCGCAGTTGCCTCCTTGAATGTCCTCTCTGGGCAAACCGCTATACAATTCATTGATTTAAAATGCTAGCTATCCGGGCTGGAGAGATGGCTCAGAGGTTAAGAGTGCTGACTTCTCTTGCAGAGGACCCGGGTTTCGATTTCCAGCATCCACATGGCAGCTACGAATAGTCCTTAACTCCAGTTCCAGGGGAATCCGAAGCCCTCTTCTGACCTCCACGGCATTGCACGACACGGTTGCACTCACATACATGCAGGCAATACACTCATACACATAAAAAAATAAAGAAAATATTTAAATGGTAGCTGTCAACCACACTGTGAAATATATTTTTCAACCTACAGTATGTATCCATGCACATGAATGCACACACATGAAGCAGGAGCATCATGAACATGTCTACTCATGTCAAGTGTGATAATCTATTATTTTTTTCCTATTCATTTTTTGTTTCTATTTTTGAGGAAAAAGTGCATATAAAGCTAATCAATTTAAAAAATGCAATTCAGTAGCGTTGCACTCTGGTATACTACGACACCTCCCTCGCTTTCAAAAACATTTTCATCACCCAACAGTAAACTGCATATCCATTAAGCTGTCACTGTAGACAAATTCACTTTCTATTTTAAATAGCACCTATAAGTAAAACCATACAAATGATACATTTTATGTTTGACTTCACTCAAAAATAACTGCCATTTACTGCATTAACCAGACAATTCACCAAGGGACCATCCACATGTGTAAGAATTCAATAAATAGACTTTCTCTCCTTGTTCTTTTCCCTTCCCAACAAAAGCTTATGCTAATTTGCGTTGTTTCTTCCCTATTGCTATTTCTCAGGCTGCCCTTGTTTCATGCCCAGATTATCATGCCATAATAATCATAATTAGTTTCTGTTCTTCCCTTCCATAAACACTACAGTTTATTTTCCAAGCAGTTGCCATGATGAAAACACCAAGTTATTTAAACACAACCAACCACTCCAGGTACTTAATTGCTTCAAGTCAAAATCAGATACCTCAGCATACTATGTGAGGCCATTCCTATTCCTTCTTCTGAAATGCTGTTCAATATTACTTCATTCACCACTAGAGAAGCAAATATCACACCTTATTTATGTTTTTCTCCCTGTGGAAATATATATCATGAAAGTCCATCAAGTACTGATTTGAAACTATTGGTTTCTTCACGTATTAAATTTATTTTGTGTACTTTTATGAACTGAGACTGATGAGTATAGATTGTAGATTTTACTTTGGTTATCAAAAACTATAGTCATTTCATTATAACTGGATGCATTAATTATATTCTACAAATTATATTTGAAAATGAACATGCACACTTCCTAAATCTTATATATATATATATGCACATTTATATGTATGTATGTATGTGTGTGTGTGTGTGTGTGTGTGTGTGTGTGTAAAAAAAATTCAGTTTCCTTAAAGTGTCTGTCAGGAAATTCTAGATAGAAGTCAACATACTAATATCAAGAGTACTTGTAAAATATATATTTCCCAGTAGTTTGCACTGAAAATATTCATTATGCTTCCTTAAAACTTGAATATAGAAATGCTTATCAAACATTAGCTTTTAAGTAGGTACAGAAATATCCTAAATTTCCTCATTAGAGTTTTCCTGTCATAATGCAATTAAGTTATGCTGTTTAATCAACATAGTATGACAAAGACAGGGCTTTGTTTTAAAAATGTGAAAAAAAAAAACAACTCTTATTAGAGTTAGTAGCATGCCACACCAAAGAAGTCATTCAGCTGATGCCGCCTGAGATGTCAATGCTGATCATATTTGAAATAAATTTCAGAGTCAGCTAGTCATATTGGATTAAAGGGACACTTTTCTGGTAGGATTTAAATTTAACTTAACTAAGTACACATATGCAAGAATGAATATAATATCACATTCTAAGTTAATGGAAGCACAAAGAATTTAGAATTCAACATATACTTTTTAGTATTAGATAAAAATTTTAAAAATAGTTTGATTAGTTTGAATAGATAACATATTTAATATTACAAATAATTTTAAAAATAGATTAATTTGAATAAATGGAAGATGAGTAGCAGCTTGTTTTCTTTATTTAGTAATATCACTCTTCAGATTAACATGCTTTCTTGAACAATAAAAATGAAATACTGTGACACACAAACCTGTATATCAGCATATGTTTTGAGGGGGATATAATTTAACTCATAATGATGTTTGTGAAATTATCACTAAATCAGTTAATCAATGTCATGAAATTAGCACTTCTGTTTTGTCCTCCTAGGAAGATCATCCAGACCCTTCCCTTATATAATCCCACAAGTGAAACTTTAGAATTGGAAGTAAGGAACAGTAATCCTGAGAATTTTGTCATAGAGCTTAACAGAAAATCACCAGTAAGTACATTCAGAAATTTATGAAATTAATTGCTATGAGAGCATTTTCTAATTCTAATTTTAGAATACAAGTGGAATATTGTCATTTGAATTTATAATGATGTTTTAAATCCTTAGACATGTTAAAAGTGATATTCAGTTATTTATACCTACTCATGAATTTTAATTATCATTAAAAAACACGTTAATACATTTCTTTTTTTTATTTTTGAAGACAGCGTCGCTCTGTAGCCATAGCTGGACCAGCATTCACTATTCAGACCAGGCTGGTTTCAATCTCATAGAGTTCTCTCTGCTTCTGCCTCCTGAGTGTTGGCATGTGCCACCACACACAGATGCTAAGTGCTTGTTCAATGTACTGGTTGCATTCTATTTCTGACCATCTTATTAATAATATTTTGTAATAGTTTCTGAGTAATTTGATTTTATCTCAACAGTCATTATGTGTTTACAGAGTCTTGAGGATAAGTGTTATTTAACACTCTGTAGTTCCAGGTCCTCCCCCATCTATATTTCCAGACCCTATTGACAGCATTTCCCACTCCATTACTCCTTTTTGTGTCCCATTACTTCCTTTTAGGCTCATGATATAGAGTAAGACCAAGTCAATGGTCCTAAATTATCTTTCTTTTTTATCTAAGGTACTAAACAAGATTCCATGTTTTAATGTGGATTCCTATATTTCCAAAGAATAGGACACTAATTATTTACAGTAAATGTGTATACATATTCATTCATGTAAAGTTCAAAATGATATTTACAATACAATACAAGCACTGTGGCATATAACTCAATAGTCACAGCTAATCTAGCCATTCAGGAGGCTCATACAAGAGGATAGATTGATCCCAGGAATGAGAATTCAGTCTAGGCCAGAAACTGAGACCCTGTTTCAGATAAAGAGATCCTTAAAGTAATTTATTTTCATCAAAAAACCTCACCAGGAACTCTTCTGGTAGATAAGACATTGAGATAAATGTTCTTACTCTTTGTAGTTTAATGTACACTTTGATGTCTTTATACCTTAATATCTATCTCTTGGCTGCAACAACAAAGAAGTAGGATCCAGTGTAAATTTGCAGTTTGGAATTATTTATAATGATGTATACTGTAAATAATTTAAAGTTTTGAAATGGTCCTACATTTAAATATAGTTCACTACACTAAAGTAGTAGGTTTATTGCAATTGTATTTCCACCAAGGTTATTTAACTTTTTGTCCTTAAAAATGATGAGAGAATCTTCGTTAAATTTCAGTAAGTTGCCAGTAGTATCAAAAGTTTTTTTAATTGCTTCTGGGTATATATATGCTACCTTAATTCTTTTTATCATACCTCTCAGTATCATATGCGTATAAAGGAAGTATTTGAGAATGGAAAGATTACCATAATGAGCTATATGGATTTAGTAATGTAGTATTATGTGATTTTCCAAAGGGACAGATGTTTGTCCCAACTGTAAATATGTGTCTTCCTACAGACAGATACATACAGACAGAAAAAAAATGATGTCTTTATCTGTTTTCCTATATACAAAGATAAGATTTTTGTATATTCTGGGCTGAAACAATATGTGAAATACATACACACATATATAGCGGTATATTTTTAAATTAATTCTAACATTTTTAAATACACAATCAATGTCTCCACGTGGTCATTGTTTGAAGGAAGAATATGGCATGATAACAAATAATGTTCATCATGGCCCCTTTAATCAAAGCAGGTATACAGAAGCGGAGAGTATAGGCAAGACCACATGTTTATCACACAAACATCAGCCCTCCATAGACCTAGCAGATAAAAAAACAACCTCAACAATAATACTGATGTTTTCCTTTTGCTTTTGTTTCTTTCTAAATTTACACAGCTTGTCATAACTCCTCACTCCACCACAGAGCTATCTGTTTACTTTCATCCATCGGCACTTGGAAGAGGTGGTCACGAAACTTGCATCAACTTCTGTTGTACTCAGGTGTAGTAAGAATGTCCTTAAATGAAGTGAGATTAATGCAATTTCAAAATATGCATATAATTCAAGAAAATTCTTGCAGTTGCCATCTTCTGCAAGTAAAATATATTCATGGTAAATTACTTAGTGATTTTTTTTCTCAATAGACATGTATTTATTGAATTTTTGTGCATTTCATATAATACATCTTAATGCTACTTAAACAACCCCCTCCAGCTTCCTCATGCAACAGGTGATGATTGACAGAGAAAGTCACAACTATCCAAAATATAGAGACTAACAGACTACAAAGTATGTGCCCCTGGATAGGACTCTTATATTAAATGACCTTTTGAAAATATAGTAGTATATATCGTTGATCTACAAGCAACTAAACAAGAAATGTTTTAATTTAATCCCGGGAGTTGAAAACTAAATTCTTTCTCAAATATAAAATGAAAGGGCTACAATAAAATTCACCTCAAACATTTTATTAATCAGTTCATCATTGATCTTAATTTCAATTACTCTGAGTACTCACTTTGTACCACCAGAAATTCTCTGAAGATTTGTCAGTGGTTCAACTTGAGGCAATAATTCATCTCTTCAACTACTGGGTCCAGACGCTTTTAAACTTCCCAGTGTTTCTCTCTACACGTTGTGACATTTCTTGCCCTTTTAATCCCTGAATGATTCAGATACTTTTATTTAATCCATCAAATTGACATCTTTTGCAAGTAAAATCAATTCATAAAATTTTAATTGAATGAACTTTTGTATAAACAGTGTATATTATGCATGACTATGTATCTAAAAAGGTAAAAAGGGCTTTTAAAAATGAAACTTTAGAAATAGTTTTTGAAGCCTAAATATTGAAGGTAACTCTTAACCATTAC
>NW_008333708.1:637476-682597 GCF_000622305.1 Nannospalax galili
TTAGATATTTGGAAAGAGACGTGTTCTCTAAAAATAAAACTCTGATCTCTGGTTTTCTGTGTAGATTTCTAATTTCATGATTCAAATATCAACTTCAAGTTCCATGAATTCATTATGCTACCAGAGCTACTAAATAAAATTACATTGCCACATAACAGAGTAAGGACAACTTTAAAAAGAAAATGTGCTAATTAGAGCTTTTCTTTGATCTTGGATTGCACCAAATTTTCTTTCTTAGTTTTCAGGTGTTTGTTTTTCATTTTCTTATAAAGGGCAGATAGCCAAAAAAGAAAGGAAAAATTAAAAAACAGATTTTGCTTAAGTAACCATCATGAATCCTTATTGCCTGCATCTATGAAAAGTTTTGTTTATATTCAGCAAGCCTTAATTATCTGGAGTCCCATCAAGTGTACAAGCCATATGTCTTAGATTTTACCTCTATTTGTTCCATCTTTCCAGAATATCAGCATTAGATCATTAAAGTATATTATACCTTTATGAAGAAGTTTGAAAAAAATATGGTCTTAAAATTTTACTTACTTTTTAATACAAAACAGTTTGCTTTAAATTTTCTTCTCTGAACTCATGTGGATAATTTAACCACTGGGCCAACTTAGATACCAGTGTACATTAAAGGCAAAATATGTTTTGTGCTACAAACTCAGGTATTCATCAATACTTGAGGAAATATGGAATATAAACTTAATTGAGAGATTGGCTAATTCTCAGTGGTTTAAAGCAAACCGTTTTTCATTGGTAGTTAATCATCTAAAGTAAACTTAAGATATTATTATTCAAAGTATACTGAATATGCATTAGGACAATATATTTGGTGAATATCAGTAACGTAATCATTTTATGATGGAAATAAGACTGGTATGGTTGCACAGACCTATGATTCCAACAATATGAATGCAGAGGCAGGAATACGGCAAGTTCAAGAAGGCCAGTCTAGCCTACACAATGAGATGTTGTATGACAAAGCAAAGGGCTGGCGATGGAGTTCTGAGGCAGTTTATCTTCTTACCGTACAGAAGACCCTGAGTCTCATCCCTTAGTTCCTCCAAAAATATGAGAGATACTAGGAATAGTAAGAGAAAGAATATGAAAAAAGTATGTTAAAAGAAATAAAATGTACAAATATAACTTTGATTTAATCCTCCCCATCAAGAGAGAAAATTTTATAGATTTCCTGTTAGCACTTGCATGCTCTGTCTTGAAGCAACCTCAAAGCAGATTTCATTATGTTTATTGGAGGTTTTTTTTTTTTTTTAATTGCTTTGGGGCTGGAGAGATGGCTCAGTGGTTAAGAGCACTGACTGCTCTTGCAGAGGACCCAAGTTCTATTCCCAGCACCCACATGGCGGCTAACAACCATCTGTAACTCCAGTTTCAAGGGATATGACACCCTCTTCTGACCTCCGCTGGCATTGCATGACATGTTTGCACCTACCTACATGCAGGAAATACACTCATACACATAAAATAATAATAGCCAGTCATGGTGGCACATGCCTGTAGTCCCAGTACTCGGGAAGCTGTGAGATTGAGGCCAGCCTGGTTTACATAGTGAGTTCCAGGTCAGCTGAGGCTGCAGGGAGACCCTGTCTCAAAAAGGCCAAAAACAAACAAATAAATAAATAAATAAAATATTTTTAAATGCTTTATTTTTATTTATTTGTATGTATGTATTGAACAAAAATTCTTTCAATCAGAGCTTTCTTTATGGCTTTATAAAAACCCTTCTTCATGATTTTTGTTTTATTTTTTAGAATTTCATATGTGAGTATTGTATTTGCATCATTTCCACCCCTCCCACTCCCTCTTCTAACTCCTGTCATGCCCCCCTTGCCGTCTCTCAATTTATTTTTCTCTTTTTTATTGTTGAATGTACATACATTGATATATATGTGTGTGTATATATATATATATATATATATATATAGTGAACTGAGTTCATTTAGTGGTGCTTGTTTGTACATGTGTTTAATGTGCCCACTTGGCATTAGATAACCCATAAGGGAACTCACTTATACCTGGAGAAAATTGATGTGCCTTCCCTCAGTATCCTATATATTACCTATAGTTCTTCATCTACAGGTAAGATCCTGTGAAATGCCCCTCATCCACATTGGCATGTCAACTTGTGTTGGCAATATGCAAGCCTTGTTAGGCAATTATATTGTTGAGATTTCATGGGTGCAACTTCCCTATCATGTCTAGAAGACACTATGTAGCTGTAGATGTCATGTTCTTCTAGCTCTTACAATCATTTTGTGCCCTCTTCTTTAATGCTCCCCTGAGCATTAGGTGTAGGGGTTTCTTTGTACATGTATCTGTTGGAGCTAGGCATCGTACAGTCCTTTATTGTCTGAATTTTGGTCAGTTGTAGAAATTTGTAATGGTATCCATCTATTGTAAAAAGAAGCTTCTTCAGTGGGCGATGAGAGTTGCATATTTCTATGAATGTAAGGTTAATTATTTAGAATACAGTAAGAAATTACATTTCTCTAGGAAAGTGGCACTTGTAGATTCTTCTCTAGGATCCCTCCAACCATGTGTACTTGGCTATGTTTATAGTGCCAATCATGGATTCCCTCCTACTGAGTGGGCCTTAAGTCCAATCAGAAGCTGTTCATTACCCCCAAGATAATAATGCCACTGTTGCATCAAAACGCAATCATTTAAAACAATGGCAAAACTCTGTATCCTTAACTTACTACCACAATTACTTTTCTTAACTTCCAAAGTGTGTGTGTGTGGTGGTGGTGGTGTGTGTGTGTGGTGTATGTGTTTATCTAGTATATTAGGATTAAAATTATTTTAGAATTCCATCTCACCCCATTCAGATTGTCAACCATTAGGAAAATAAGCTCGTGATGGTTGACTATTTGAATATATGCAATGCTTCTGAAATACATACTTAAAATTGTCATGATAAGGAAATTTTATGCTGTGTGCAGTTTCAATAAGCAGATGAAATAAAAGTAAAAGAAGAAAATAAATAACAAACCATGGCCAGGTTGTCAAAAAAAAGTGAAACTTTTATACACTGATGGGAATATAACCTAGCCCAGGCAGTATGAAATCAGTATCGTGCTTCATCACAAAACAATGTAAATCAGCTACATGACCCAGTTAGAGCACTACTGGGTATTTACCTGAAGGACTTCAGAGCAGCATAACAGGGGTACTTGGACATCAGTATTTATCGCAGCCTTCTTCATAATAGTTAAGTTATATAAGCAACGTTTGTGTCCAATTAGCAGAAGAATGTATAAACAAAAGATCACAGACACGTAAACACACACACACACACACACACACACACACACCTTACTTGAATTTTTCACAAATACAGATGAGTGTAGTTACATCATTTCCAGGAAAATTGATGAATTGGAGATAATTCTATTGAATCAATTAAGTTGGTTTCAGAATAACAATTATTGCATGTTTCTCTAATCTGTATTTGCTAGATTTTATATAGTAACATACAATCGTATATGTACATATGACATGAAAGTAGAATCAAAACTGTCTAGGGAGGAAAGGGTACTAATGGAAGGGAGGAGGCAAGAGAAAGAATAGGTGGTAGCAGGGTATGTGGAGGAATGTGCACAAAACACATATACTTGGAAGAAAGTGTCCTTATGTAACTCACTACCATATACAATGAAAAAAATTGAGCAGAGCTATAAAGTTTAAAATATCTTGAATATGAAATGTGTGCACAATTATGCTATGGATGTTTCTTTTTAAATCAGTTTAAAGAATGGAAATTCCACCTATTTGGAGTAGGACTACTTCCCAAGCCTATGGAGGCACAAAGAATAACCACAGTCCTTGGTCTTCAGACGTCTGTCGTGGTTCATTTCAATAATCCCACACAGGAAGACGTTTCCATTGACCTCATATTAACAAGTAGGTTGATTTTATTGAATTATATAGATAATGACTGTATTTCTTTCATCATAGAATCAAAATGTTTTATAAAACAGAAAACATATAAATGACAGAGGAAATATGATGGCTGAAATCATAAATAGTGAATCCAGAATCAAATTACATATTTATATACTGAATAATGATCTTTCAAACTTATCTTTAAATTCAAATATAACTAGGCCATCTTTAAGATTTTTTCGATATTATCTATATATCCCAGGGCATATGATATAGAAATTTATAGAAAGTCTAGTGCTATGATTTTTGTTTCCTTCATCCCATGTTTCTCACTGCGAATATTTTTACTAACCTGATTCTAACCATTCTTGCTTGTTCTTTTTTCATGCCATATTGAACATGTGTACTTTTAAATTAGATGGTATAGAGTATTTAATATCTTTATGTTAGTGACTGACTATTGTGAGACCAAAATAAATCAATTTTTTGATAATAAGATAAAAATTAACTAAATGTGTTGACACAGCCATATGTGTATACAATGCATTCTGATTACTATTATTCCCCCATTCCCTTGTATCCCTCATTCCCCTCTTCTTCCTACAAGTCTGCCTTCCATATTTGTGTGCCTTTGTTTAGTTTTGAGATACAAGGCATTTTTTTAACTAGGGACACTTGTGTGACTGGAAGTTTAAACTCTCCTGTGGCCTCTTGGGCTCACCACGGTTACAAAGATGATGACAGTGACTCCCCATTTCCTAGCATCTATCAGTGCCCATGTTCAATAGAGGAGGAGGTTGGGCCATTTGAGCTGTCCCTCATCCATGATCTGATGTTGAGAGGCTCATTCTTGTGCAGGCTCAGGGTAGGCAAGCTCAGTGTATTGAGTTCATGATTGGAATGGTTATCATGCATAGATGATGGCTTCCATAGCCATTTTTCCTGTTTCTAGTTTTCTTTCAGACTCCTTTACTGTAATGTTCCCTGAGCCCTAGAGAAGGTAGTATAAATATCCTATTTATAACTAAGCCCTCAACCTTAACTTATTCTCTGCATTTTGAGCACTCAACTGTCCCTATATTTGGACACCTTTTGCTGAAAATTGAGGCTTCTCTGATTAAGGCTGAGAAAAGTATTTGTCTAAGGTTACAAACATAAATAATTAGAGGGTAGTTTGACACTGTCAATTTAAGTAAAGAACATTAGCAGTTTCCTCCATCAGGTAAATTACTTCCCAAAGCATGTAGTTTTGCCCTGAGTTTACAGTACCAGAATTCCATCATGGAATGGACCTCAAGTCCAATAAAAAAACTGGTCAGCAGGGCCTGTAGAGATGATTCACTGGTTAATAGCACTTGATGCTCTCCCAGAAGACTCAAGTTCAGTTCCCAACACCCACATCTAGTGTTTCACAACCACTTATAAATCCTAGTTGTAGGTGATCCAATGCCCTCTTCTTGCTTCTCTAAGCACTTATTCCAAAGTGGCATACAAACACAGGTATACACACACACACACACACACACACACACACACAACCTCTTTAAGAGGATGGTGTGATAAGAATAGGAGGTAAGAATTGGCTAGGCAGTTAGGGTAAAAAAGACCCCAAGGAAAAGTAACCAGTTTCTTGGCTAAAAGTCAAAATGTCCTTGGGCCTCTTAGCAACATACTCTGTTCCAAAGCCCAAAAATGTCAAAAGTATTTTGGAGCTCTAATCTAATCCTTAAAAGATTTTAAGGTTACCTCTTCAGAGGGGGGAACGTTGGAGGGGAGGGAGTGGGCATGGATTTGATCAAAACACCTTATATGCATGTATGAAATTCTCAATAAAGTTTTGTATAAGTTAAAAAAAAGAAAATGCAAAAAAATTGTGGTTTCACAGTACACATAGGGTCATGTTCACACTACACAGTAGCCTATTAAGGGTATAGTAATATTATGTCTTAAAAATCACAGTGAAAATTAATTTGAGATAGCCATGTCATGTGCAGAAAGATGGCATTTCACAGCACTCCTCCCCATCCTTCAGCTTACACTCGTTCTGTCTCCTTTTCCAGGATGTTCTCTGAGCTTTGGTGGTGGTGGGGTTAATGCAGATGCTCCGTTTGGGGCTGAGCACTCAGTCTTCTATTCTTAGCCCTTTGACCAGTTAGGCATCTTTTTCTTGACTGCTGTCCACTGCAAACAGAAGCTCCTCCCACCAAGGTTGAGAGCAGCTCAGGGACAATTTCAATCATGAACTCACAGCAGCTGTGGTTACCTGCAAAAAACCTATACAAGATCAAGCCCTTAAAATTAGTTGTCAGCATAGATGGGGTAGATGATCTCCACGTCCCACTTACTACAGAGGAGCTATTGTGTGTTGATAGTTGTTGGGGGAAAGAGTCATATGTTTTGGATGATGGGGCCACTGATAGGATTCCCATGCTCTAGTGGAGAGAGTCCCATACCCATGCACATATGGGTAGCCCTAACTAGAATTAGTGTGTTATAAAAAAATATATGAAATTTGGAGAGGGACATGTAGTTGGGGATATTGTTAGTGTTGGGCAGGGGAAAGGTAGTTAGATATGAGCATATTTAATTGTGTATATATATATATATGAAATTTTCAAGAAAAAGCATTTTTAAGTGGTCAATTACTTTCATAACAATCATGCCACTATTATACAATTGGACACATTCTGCCATGCTATTGTTATCATAGTTCATAGAGTTAACAGCTGGGTGAGACTTCTAGTGCCTTTTTTCCTTCAACAGCCTAAATAGCACCTTCTGGCTCTATAAAAGCTTATTAACAGGGAGTAAGTTGCCATCTAAATTCCAGCTTATTTTTGCTACGTCTTGCAATCAAGATATGTAGTGTATTCAACAATAGGTTATCATTATCTAGTTCTGGTCAGAAACCAAGAAGATTGGCAGGAGCCTGCAGTATTTTGGTGAGCTCAAAGACCTCTGTACCCAGCATCTCAGATGGAAGTATGCCATATATAGCACTGTGATTTTTATTTAATAATCCACTAATGCAGCCTTGTGCCGCCTTGAAGGGAATCATTCTTTAATATACGTATCACTTTTTGGGGGGGGATGGAGAGATGACTCACCAGTTAAGAGCACTGGGTGCTCTTGCTAAGGACCTGGGTTGGGTTTCCAGCATCCACATGGTGGCTAGCAACCACCCTAACTCCAGTTCCAAAAAATCTAACACCATCTTCTGACCTCTGTGGACATTGCACAATATGAGTGCACTTACATACATGCAGGCAGTACACGCATACACATAAAATAAAGTATTAAAAAGTATCATTTTTATTTATTTAAAATTACCTATTGAGCTTTTGTACATTTCAAACAACAGTTCTTTATCAAATTTAGACCCCCTCCCCCATCCATGCTCCCTTAACTCCCCACCAGACATCATGTATTCTGTCATACATGTTAAGTACAATCCATTCAACATTTGTTCCCAGATGTCCTTTGGTGAAAATTCATCAATTGGAGTTTAGTCAGCCTATTTTAAGATTGTAAATTAGGCATATTCTCCTTCACTCTGTAGTAAACTGTCCCCAATAGTTCTCAGTCTAGGGCTGGCCTGCCACCCTGGGAGTGAACTCATGGATTGCACTGTAAACAGCCAAATACATATGGCTGGAGAGGTCATATATATCACTTTTAATTGAGTTATAAAATAATAGGTTTGTATGACTTTTTCATAGATCCTTCAAATTGGTTAGCCTTAAACTCTTCCCCTCTTCTCTTCTACCTCCCCACCTCCCTGCTTAAACTTGTTCACCTCCATTATTTCCCCTTTCTATTCTTATATTACATGTTGTACTGGTTGGTTTTTGTCAACGTGAAGCAAATTAGAGTCACCTGGGCAGAGGAAACCTCAACTGAAAAATTGACTCCATCTGATATGTCTATGGTATCTGAGAGGCATTGTTTTCATTTCTAACTGATGTGAGAGGTCGTAGCTGAAGTGGTGCCATCCCTTGCATGTGGTCCTGGACTCTTTAAGAAAGTTGGCTAACAAGCCAGAGGAAGGAAGCCAGTAAGCAGCTTTCTTCCATACTCTCTGCTTCAGTTCCTGCCTCCTCATTCTTGCCTTGAGTTCCTCCTCTGACTTCCATCAGTGATGGATTGTGACCTGAACATTGTAAGAAGAAATAAACTCTCCTTTTCAAGATGTTTTTGGTCACTGTTTGATCACAGGAGAAGAAATCATACCAGAAGACAAATTGGTGCCTAGAGGACAGTCTTGCTGGACCTATCCATGAGTTTTTCTTTTCTGGAGGATTGATGAATCATTTGGAACTTTGCACTGGAAATGCACTGAGCATTGAGAGCTTAACGAATTGTTGCTGTGGAGTTTATATTACTTATATTGAGAGAAGTATGGAAAGCAGATTCTTTGTGCATGAAGTCTCAGAAGGGAATGTGAGAGTCCCTCAAAGACTCTATTGGGGCTGTGTATGTGATATATTTTAGTTAACATTTGGAAGTGAAGATCAGTTGATGTTGGTTATCTGGTATGAAAACTCAGCCGTGATTAATAAGAGACCAGGCTCACTGAGGTGAAATATGCTGGGAAGTGTTTCTTCGGGATTAGAGTACAGAAGCTGTGGTCCACTCTGGGCCATGCTGCATATCAAAATGGAAACTTGATAATAGCAAGCAGAACCTGGTAATTAGTAAGAAACTTCCACATGGTACTAGTTTTAAAGATATGAAGGGGTCATGAAGAGCAGCTAAGTCTTGCACTATGAGAGACCAGGAGAGGCCACTGGTGAAAATACACACTCAGTAATATTAGAGACCCCACTACTTTAAGAATCATGGGGAGATGACAAGCCTTGGAAACATGAGTAGCAAGGAGAGCCCATTACTGAAGGTACAGCATCAGTTGCAGTGAAAGCTCCAGAATATTATGGGTGACAGGACCATAGGATGACGACCAAGGATAACAAGTAGTGTGGAGTGGTGCTGGCCTAAATCTTCCAGGCAAGCTATATTTAAAAGAGTCAGAAAAGTGTGCCTGAACACACCCTTTGTGGCCCAGGAGATCATAAGTATGTCTCACTTGTTGGACACTGAACTTTATCCACTGTTGAATTTTTATTTGACTTTGGTTTAATTGTAACTATGCCCTTGTTTTCCCCTTTTGAAATAAGAAAGTAACTTATTTTCTGTTGCAGGAATTCACAGTTAAGAGAATTATGGTTTTTAAAGAGACCTTAACTTTCATACCATGGGAATTTTTAAAACTGTGGGACTCAAAACCTTTGGATTGTGTTTTATATTGATATTAACATGAGATCTTGGGAAAAGAAATGAAAAATGGCTTATAGTGATGTGTTTGTGTGTCAACTTGACAAGTAGTCAGTTGTGGTGGTCAGTTATTGTCAACTTTTGAACAAACTAGAATCACCTGAGAAGAATAAACCTCAACAAAGACTTTTCCTCAATTGGATTGACCTGTCACTATGTCTGTGAGGCATTTTCTTAATTGCTCATTGGTGTAGGAGAGTACAGCCCACAGCTTGTGGTGGCATCCCTGAGCAGGGATGATAGAGGATAATGCCAAATTGATTGCCAAAATCTGTTATTTGAATACTTAAATATAAAATTCTAATAATTTACTAATGGATTTAAAAGTATTTTAGTATTATAGAGAAAAATTATAATGTTGGATATGTTTTGCAGAATATGTTGCTTAAAGTACATGACAATGGGTCTGGAGAGATGGCTTGGAGGTTAGGAGCACTGGCTGCTCTTGTAGGATCTGGGTTCAATTCCTAGGACCCATATGGTGGCTAACAACCGTCTATAACTACAGGTCCAAGGGATGTGATACCTTCTTCTAACCTCCATGAGTATTGCACAACATGGTTGCACTTACATACATGCAGGCAATAAATTCATACACATAAAATAAAATAATAAAATATTTGAAATTTCATGTCAAAAACATACTTTGAAAAGTTTTGTGTTCTTAAAGGATTTAATTTAATTTCATTGCTAATGAATATTTTCTTCTTGAGTATGACATTAAAGTGTAATGTTTCTTTGTTTTTTAATCAGATAAAGAAGTACCCAAGAATCCTGTACTTGACGGTTGGGACAGCTTCCTCCAAAAGAACACCGCCTTCAGGTTTAGTTCAATGATGCATACAAGAGGTACAAGATTTCTGTCTTATATTCTGTCATTCTATATGCTGCTGCATTTAAAAGATGCTGTATATAGCTGTTCTCTTAATGAATATTTAACTGAACTCAAAGTGATTTTTAAAATTTGTAATAAATTTGGGAAGCTGACAGAAATCATTGATAGTATAGCCTTCATGTGTAGGTATCATATTGAAATTGTTTTTCATTCCATGGCATATGAGAAAGAATTGCCAAATATTTAACTCTCGAAAGATTTTTGTTTGTTTGGTTGGTTTTTGTTTTCTCTTGTTTTTTCAATGAGATTGCTTCTTAGTATGTTACACAGATTGCCCATAAGCTCTTAGACACAAGTAGCCCTCCTACTTCAACCACCTATTTTTGAAAGTTTTAGTCTTCATATATCAAATCAGTTAATACGGGGGTATATTGGTCAAGGAAATCTTTAGAAAATTATAAATAAAATATCGAAAATACTCATAAAACATTATTTCCTTTGCATACTTAATGTTTCCTTGCAAATTTATATTAAGACATATGTACATTACTTCCACATATTAATTCCACCAATATACCAATGAAGTGTAGAAAATAAGGAATTATAAAGCTGCTTAAAAATCTAATATTTGGGCTGACGATATTTCTCAGTGTTATGTAAATGCCTAGTATGTTCAAGGTGCCAAGTTCAATCCCAGCAACACAAACAAATAAAATCCCCTACAATTCAAAAATTATGAATTTGCTTACAATAATGAAGTTTTCAATAACAAAAAATAATTTTTCATAGGTATTATCTCAACAAAAAACCTGTTAGTTAAAATCAACACTGACTAATATGAAATGGGTTAATTAACTCTTTCCCTTTATTTTAGTCATCTATATCAGCATCTCTTTATAAAGCAAAGCTGTAGTTTGTTTAAACAGGTTTAGTACAATTTTCATGGCAGGCACTAAATTGAGAGAGGGAGAGGAAAGTTAACAAAGGTTCCAAAGATATCTCAGTCAGCAAAGTGCTTCCCGCACAAACTTGAGCAACTGAGTTCACTCTCCACTACCATGTAAAATTCATGCAAATCTGTGATCCCAGCACTGGGGATGTGGAGATCCACAGAACTCCAGACCTTGCTGGCCAGCCAGCCTAACTAAACCATTGTGCCCCAGGTTCTGTGGGAGACCTTGCCTCAAAAAATAAGGTGCTGGAGAGGTTGTTCAACAGTTAAAAGCCTAGCTGCTCTTCCTGAGGACCCCAGTTCAGTTCCCAGCACCCACATAGTGACTAAAAACCATCCTTAACTTGAGTTCCTAGGTATCCAACACCCCCTCTTCCAACCTTCCTGGGCATTGCATAACACGGATGCACATACATGCATTCAGGCAAAACACTCATACTTATAAAATAAAAATAAATAAAAATCCTTTTTTAAAAAAGCTTATTTTATTTGAGCTTTTAAAATTTCATACAGTATTTCCCACTCACATGCAGACCTCCTCCCCATACATGCCTCTCCCTCCACCACAAAACCCTATGCACTCTGCCATACATGCTGAATCCTATTCATTTAGGTGTTTGTACCCAAATGTCCTTCTGCGTAAATGCATCCACTGGAGTCTAGTCAGGCCATCTAGTGATTGTATGTAAGTTTTACTCTCCCTCACCCAGTAGCAACCAGGCTCAAATAGTTCTCAATCTAGTGCTGACCCACCACCAATTGCTTGCCTCCCCTTTGGGTACTTGTTTAATTGAGCTGACGTGAGTCCTGTGTTGGAACCTGCTGCTACTGCACATGAGCAAGCCTCCAATGGCCTGGAAGCCTCCACCTCATAAGTTCATGAACCAGCCCTGGATCTTACAGTCTTTCCACCTCCTCTTCCACAATGGGCCCTGAGCTGTAGGTGGGTAGGGTTCCATATAGGAGTCCCATCCTACATTCTGCAGTCTCTTATTCTCCAAAATTTGGCAGGTTGAGGCCTTCTGTGTGTAACACACTCTGATGTACATGGAAGCCTCACTGTTGAGAGCTGAGGGGTGCATTAACACTCTCTTTACCCCTTATTCTGCTATGTTCCATGAGCCTTGAATGTAGGAATTCAACTGCAGATGTGTCACCTACCGGGCATCTCCCAAGTGTATATTCTCTGTAGCTGATTAGATGTGCAACTCTGCTGTAGCCTACATCTATTTCAAAAATAAGTTTCTTTGATGAGTGTTGTACAGCAGGAGGTCTCTTCTCCCTGGCACTGTGTTCCCTTCCACGCAGCTCCTAGGTATGCATATGCAGTAACATTCAGACACTCTACAGTACATTTCTCATAGGGTTCCTAAGGCATCACTCTTCCCTCTAGGTTTCCTAGCCCCCCTAGATTCACTCGTCTCTACTCTTTTTTATCACATCCAGCCTTCCTCCATGCCTAGACACAGTGCCCCCATTATTTCCACCCTCCCCCAAATACCTTCTAACTCCTGCCATCTTTCTGTTCCTGACCCCCCCAAATACCATTGTCCCTTGTATGTCCCTCCATCCTCTCCTTCCTGAAGATTGCTCATAATTTTTCCACCTCCATCAGGTAGCATCTGTTCCTCACTCTCTCCCTTTCAGTTTGTTTCTTTTCCTTTACCTCCATGTATCTTTTGCCTTTACCTGGCTCCTGGTGTTACTTAAGAATTAATATACTCACATGTAATGGATTTATTTTACATTCTACAAGTGAGGGAAAACATATTGCTTGTTTTTCTGCATTTGTGTTACTTCACTTATTATAACACTCTCTAGCTCCATCCATTTACCTGCAAATTTCATAATTTCATCTTTTCTTACTGCTGACTAGAACTCCATTGAATAGATATACCGCATTTTTATTAACCATTTTTCAGTTAAGGGGCATTTAGGTTGTTTCCATTTCTTAGCTATTATGAAGACAGCAGCAACAAATATGGATGCACAAATATGGAGGTATCTCTACAGTACGATGAGTCCGTTAGGTATTTGCCAAGGAGTGAAATCACTGGATCATATGGTAGGTTCATTTTTAGTTTTTTGAGGGTTCTCCACACTGCTTTCCATACAGGTTGCACTAGTTTGCATTCCCAGCCACAGTTAATGAGCGTTCCTTTTTCTCCCTGTCCTCTCCTGCATTTTGAGTCTTCTGTTCCCTTAATCTTGGCCAACCTGACTGGAGTAAGATGAAATCTTAAAGCAGTTTTGATTTGCATTTCTCTAAATGCTAAAGATGCTGAGCACTTTCTAAGGTTCTTCTAAGCCATTTTAATTTCTTTGCTTGAGAACTCCCTGTTTAAGTCTATTACCCATCTTTTTATTGGGTCATTTATCTTATTTCTTTCTTGAGTTATTGTGTATTCTGGATATTAATACTCTGTCGGATGTGTATCTGGTGAAGATTTTTTCCTACTTAGTGGGTTTCCTCTTCCCTTCCTTAGTTGTTTCTTTTGCTGTACAGAAACTTTGTAATTTAATGAGGCCACACTTATTGATTATTGACCTTAGTGCCTGAGTAGTTGGTGTCTGGTTTAGGAAGTCCTTTCCTATGCCTCTATCTTGAAGGGTGCTACCTATGTTTTATTCTAGCAGTTTCTAAGTTTCAGGTTTTATATTGAGATCTTTGATCCATTTCGAGTTGACTTTTGTGCAGGGTGAAAGATGAGGGTCAAGTTTCATTTTTCTGAAGTAGAGATCCAGTTTTGCCAGCACCACTTGTTGAAGATGCTCTTTCCTCCACTGTATGTTATTAGTGCCTTGTTGACTATCAGGTGGCTAAAATTATATAAACTTATGTTTGAGTCTTCTATTGTGTTCCATTAATCTACATGTCTATTTTGGGGCCAGTACCATGCTGTTTTGATGATTATAACTCTGTAACATAATTTGAAATCTGGTATGGTGACCCCCCCCAACATTGTTCTTTTTGCCTAAGATTGTTTTGGCTATCTGAGATCTTTTGTGATTCCATATGAATTTTAGGATTATTTTGTCAAGCTCTGTGAAGAGTGTCATGGGTATTTTGATTGGAATTGCACTGAATCTATAAATTGCTTTTGTTAAGATTGTCATTTTCACAATATTGATTCTACCAGCCCATGAGCATGGTAGGTCTTTCTATCTCCTAGTGTCTTTTCTATCTCTTTCTTTAGAGTTTTGAAACTTTCATTGTAGAGATCTTTAATGTCCTTGGTTAGGTTTATTCCTAAATATTTTTTTTGAGGCTATTGAGAATGGGAGGGTTTCCTCTAGTACTTTTTCTGATTGCTTGTTATTGCTATATAGAAATGCTACTGATTTTTGTAAGTTGATTTTGTATCCTGCCAATTTACTGAAAGCATTTATCAATTCTAACAGTTTTTCTAGTGGAATTTTTTGAATCTCATATACATCATATCATATTATTTGCGAAAAGTGATAATTTGACCACTTCTTTTCCAGTTGGTACTCCTTTTATTTCCTTCTCTTGACTTATTGTTCTAGTGAGAGTTTCAAGCACTGTATTGAAAAGGGGCAGAGATAGTGGACAGCCTGTCTGGTTCCTGATTTTAAAGGGAATACTTCCAGGTTTTCTCCATTTATGGTGATGTTGGCTATAGGTTTGTTGTAAACAGCTTTAATTATGTTGTGGTAGGTTCCCTCTAGACCAACTCCTTCTAGAACTTTTAACATAAATGCATATTGGATGTTGTCAAATGCCTTTTCTGCATCTATTAAGATGATCATGTTGTTTTTGTCTTTAAGTCCGTTTATATGTATTACATTTATTGACTTATGAATGCTGAACCATCGCTGCATCTCTGGAATAAAGCCAACTTCATCATGATGGATGATCTTTTTGATGTTTGTCTGTATGCAGTTTGCAAGTATTTTGTTGAGTATCTTTGCATCTATATTCATTAAAGATATGGATCTACAGTTTTCTTTTTGTTGTATCTTTACCTGGTTTTGTTATTAGAATGATACTGGCTTCATAGAAGGCGTTTGGGAGTTCTCCTTCTGTTTCTATCTTTTTGAATAATTTAAGCAGTATTGGTTGTAGAATTTCTTTGAATGTTTGGTAGAATTATGTTGTGAATCCATCTGAGCCTGGGCTTTTTTTTAGCGGGGAGGTTTTGTATACTGTTTCAGTTTCCTTATTTGTTATGGGTCTGCTTAGGCTGTTGATCTCCTCTTGATTTAACTTTGGTGGTGGCCATAATTTTAGGAATTCATCCATTTCTTTCAGGTTTAAAAATTTAATGGAGTATAGATTTTTAAAGTATTCCCTTAAAATGTTTTGGATTATTTTGGTGTCTGTGGTGATGTATCCCCTTTCTTCTCAAAGTTTGTTAATTTGGGTTTGCTCTTTCTTTCTTTTGGTTAACTGGACTAAGGGCCTGTCTATCTTGCTTAATGTTTCAAAGAACCTGCTGTTAGAGTCATTAATTTTTTGTATTATTTTCTTTGCTTCTATTACGTTAATTTCTGCTCTGAGTTTTATTATTTCTTCTTATCTACTAGGTTTGGCATTGGTTTGCTCTAGCCTTTCCAGAATCTTGAGTTGTACTCTCATATTGTTTGCATGTGCTCTTTCTGATTTTTTAATGTAGGCACTAAGAGCTATAAACTTACCCCTTAAGAGTGCTTTTAGGATGTCCCAGAGGTTTTGTTGTATTGTGTTCTCGTTTTCATTTTGTTCCAGGAATATTTTTACTTCTTTCTTAATTTCTTCTTTGACTCATTCTTGATTCTGGAGTGTGTTGTTTAATCTCCATGAGTTCATGTGTTTATTAGTGCTTCTTTTGGTGTTAATTATAAGCTTTATTGTACTGTGGTCTGATAGAAGGCATGGAATTATTTCAATTTTTTGTCTTTCTTGAGATTTGTTTTGTGCCCCAGTATGTATTTAATAGAAACTTCCATAGGCTACTGAGTAGAATGTATATTCTTTGGTGCTTGGGTGAAAAATTGTATAGATGTCTGTTAGTTCATTTGATGTATGATACTATTTAATGCAGATGTTTCTCTGTTTTTCATAAGTATGTCTGTCATTTAATTCAAATCTCTCTCTGTTTATTCTTTGTCCAGTTGACCTGTCTATTGAAGAAAGTGGGGTATTAAAGTCGCCCACTGTCACTGAGTTGGTGTCAATCTCTGTTTTATAGTCCTGGGCTACTAATTTTATGGAGTCGGGTGCTCCAGAGTTTGGTTCATGATTGTAATATCTTCTTGGTCAATTGTTCCTTGATTAGAATGAAGTAACCCTCCTTATCTCTTCTGATGATTTTTAATTTGAAGTCTATTTTGTCAGATATTAAAATTGCAACACATTCTTGTTTCTTAGGGCCATTTGTTTGGAATATTTTTTCCATCCTTTCACTCTAAGATAGGTTCTATTCTTGAAGGTGAGATGAGTTTCTTGACGACAAAAAAAAAGATAGGTTTTCTTTCCTGATCCATTGCACCTGCCTGTGTCTTCTGACAGGGGAGTTGAAGCCATTAATATTGAGTGTTAATAGTGAAACGTGCAGATTTTGTACTGTCATTTTAATTTCTTTGTGTTTGTGGCCCTATTTTGTGTTTCCATTGTTATACCTTTCTTTATTTTCTTTCTGTATCCTTTCAGCCATAATCATTACTTTTTTAGGTCCTTTGTAGAGCTTCAAGTATTCTCTGTAGTGCTGATTGGAAGACATGAATTATTTCACCTATCTGTGTCATGGAAAATTTTCTGCTCCCCTTCAACCTTGATAGATAGTTTTGCTAGATAAAGTATTTGAGAGTTGGCATCCGTGGTTGTTTAGAACTGGGGATATTTTGTTCCAGGCTCTTCTAGCTTTCATAGTTTGCATTGAAAAGTCAGCTGTTATTTTGATGGGTTTTCCTTTATATATAACTTGTTTTTCTCTATCAGCTTTCAGTATCTTCTCTTTGTTCTGTACATTTAATGTTCTTACTATGATATGTCGTGGGGACTTTCTGTTCTGATCATGTTTATTGGTGTTCTCTGTGCTTCTTGACTCTCTATAGGTATACTTTCCTCAATTTAGGGACATTTTCTTCTACAATCCTATTGATGATCTGTTTGAAGCCATTATTTTGATTTATTTCTCCTTCCTCTATGCATCTATAGTATGTATATTTGGTCATTTTATATTGACCCACATTTCTTGAGTATTCCATTCCTGTGTGTTTTTTAAATTTTGCATAGTCCTGGGGTTTGGGTTTAAGGAACAGGAGCCAGCCTGTTAGAGAGGTTTGCAGGGACAGTGATGAGAGGAATGGAGTAGCTAATCCTCCTGTGGAGAATTTATAAAAATACTTTTTTAAAGGTGCAGAGTGATTGAAGATGACGGATAGTGCTAAACTCTGGTGTCCATATCCACATGCACACTCATAAACACACACACATGTGCAGATGGATAGCATTTTTCTCACTGAAATGAAACATTATAATTTTGGAAAAATTAAACTTAAAGAGAATTTAGCAAACCTCTTTCTCTGGCTTTAAAGACTTTCCTTTCTATTCCTTTATAATGCATTAAAAAGGAGTATTGGCAATAGTCCACAATAGAAGTAGAGATGTCCATTAAATAGTTGAAATATAGACTGTTAAGGTGGTTGAGTCAGTAAATGTACTTGCTGGAAGGTCTGGTGACCTGAGTTCAAACCACAGGACCCACATAGTTGAAGGAGGGAACTGATTCCTTCCACTTGTCCTCTGACTTCCATAAAATACATGTGCTGTGGCATGTGTGCTTGCGTGCGCATGCGCGCGCGCACACACACACACACACACACACACACACACACAGAGAAATAAATGCATGAAGCAATGAATAAACAAATATGTAATAAAAAATGTAAAAGTTGAATTGCTTTCATTATAATTAATAACAAAACAGATGTTGATTTAAACAATAAACACATAAGATTTTGACATGTGCACAAAGATATTTGATATCATTTATAACATAAATGAAAACTGTCTTATTGTCAAATAATAACTTTTTATATTTGTAGCAACATTCTATATGGCTATATATATTCATTTTTTCTAATTTATTAACTGTATAAAACATTTTTCTTTCAAGGTTTCTTCACTAATTCTACATGTTCATTGTCTTTCACATTATGAAATCAATTGAAAATTCATCTACATTTGTATCTTTACTCTATTTAATAAGAAAATATTACACGTAGAAAAGCAACTCTTCCATTTAGTCCTTTAGTTCAACTGTATTTTGCTTTTGTTGTGTTTTGTTTTTTGTTTGTTCGAGAAAGCTTTCCCCTGTAGTAACAGCTAGGCTACAACTCACCGTGAAGACCAGGCTGGTTTGGATCTCACAAAGATCCACCTACCTCTGCCTCCTGAGTGCTGAGATTAAAGGCAAGAGCCACCAAGACTGGCCATATATTGCTTTCTTATACAATGAAAAATGAATTTGATTCCATGTTAATTTAGTTTGCCCACTTCCTCTTCTCATTGAATAATAGTAGTCATTCTGTTGCTCCTTATTTTTTTCAATGTGATTTATTCTACATTAGAATCATGCATTTTTTTATGCATCTGTATTTTAAGTCTTACCAATACCATAGAACTTAAGTCCCACAGGTTTTTAAAATTATTTTCTTTCTTCTGTGTCTTTTAACCAGTTTATTCCCACTATCACCTACTTATCATTCTAGAAAATATTAGACAAGCTTTCACTAACTTTATTATAACTTTAATTACATTAAAACTATAGACAGCTTTTGGAAAAACTACATGTTGATGATATTTTATCATGCTCAGGACCATTCAAGTCTGTAGTGTTGTTTAGCCTAGTGTTTATAAATGTCAAAAGTTCACACTTGCGTGGTAAAAATTGAAAGCTTCCCGTAGTAGCACTTTTATCTTAAATAATACTGTTAAATTTATTTCCAATGCTATTACTATGAAAGCTGGAGACCAAAAATATGTGTCCCAATTTTAAGATTTCTTACTTGAAAAACTGAGAAAATACAGTATATTATCTATAACTTGAATAATTTTTATTGTCTCAAATGCTCTAAAAATTTAATCAGATTTTGGCTGTATTCCTTAATGATTTTTCCACTTTTTGATGTGACATTACTTTTTAAGTAAGCAATGTAGTTTATAAATGGTGGCTCAGACCTCTAATCCCAACACTGGGGAGGCAGAGGCAGATTGATCTCTGTGAATTCGAAGCCAGCCTGGTCTACATAGTGAATTCTAGTTTAGCCAAGGCTACATAGAGTCTAAGTACCCAAAATAAATAGATGAATAGATAAATAGCTAATAAATAAATAGCAGATAAATAAATAAATAAATAAATAAATAAATAAATAAATAAATCATAACAGTGCATACTTTTCCCCGGCAATGGGTTTGACTTTTCAAAATCAGTCCCATCCTACTCTACATAATAACATCTCCAGAGCACCCTATTTTCTGAAAGCTTCTTTTTTGTTCTAAAAATTTTATATGCAATGATATTAATCCTAGAGATTTTCCTTATTATTTGGGGGCCATAAACAACAGGATTATAGTGCAAATGTGGGCTCTGTTTCTCATGTTGCTGTTAGAATTTTTTTTCCATCATTGAGGCACTATAGGCCCTATTGTAAACATTTCCCCTAAGGATACCATTATCTACTCTAAAACTGAGTCTGCTATTTGTTGGAGGGGATAGATTGTTATTTTTATTTACCCTTTGTTTTTAAATATTTTTATTTGTATATATTAGGTATGCACAATAAGTTTTATCATGACATTTTCATACAAGTATATTATATATTTCATTTGAATTTACCTCCTTTACCCTCTTTTGTCTCCCTTTCATTCCCACTAACTCCTATCCTTTTTACATCTAGCCCTGCTAGATGTCCCCCACCCTTTTGGTGATTCAATGACTTTCATGAGAGTTCTTTACAGGGAGCATGGATGAGAGCTTGCTTACAGAAGCATGGATTCCGTAGGAGTGGCTGTACCATTGAAGTAATCTCCCTTTCCCCATCAACTATAAACTGCATATCAATTCTCAGGGAGGGGTAGGTACTCATGAACCATTCCCCCTTCCATAACAAGGTGCTGCTAGGCTCAGTCTTATGCAAATGTTCAAGTAGTCATCATTGCTGTGATGTGAATTCAAGAGTACAACAGCAATGTAATGCCAGGAAGTCAGAATGCCATGCCTCTTACTCTCTTCATCTAGTTCTCTCAGGCTTTTACGTCTCTCTTCTGCAATGTTTCCTGCATAGATGCCCCATTTATAGGTGAGCATTCAATAGTAGTTTATTCTTAACATTTTGAGGAGTTAGGAGCGTCTGTAGTCATTGTCCACTGCCAAAAGAAACAAAGCACTTATTTGACCAAAGCTGATAGCAGCACTAATCTATGTACAAAAACACATGTATTTAGAAGGCAATTTGATGGGTCCATCATGCCCATTTAGCAAAATAATAGCAGTAGCTTCCCCATTGGGCCTATTACTTCAATAGTCATGGACTTTTGACCATAGTTACATCACCAGTTGTGACTCTGTGGCACAGAGTCCAATAAGGAAATGGTTAAACTCATCACAATCTTGCCACAATTGTATCAGTAGGCTCTACTTGCTCTGCCCATCTGTTTTGTTACACACAGGGTCAACACCTGAGTAAGACTTAATATCAGTTCCCTTCAGCAGCCTAAATGGCACCTTCTGTCCCTCTGCGAGCTATCTAGAAAGGAGGAAGCATCCTGTCCAATTTTAGCTTGAATTAATTGTGTCTTGCAACCTAAGTGTGATTTCACTATCTAATTTTCAGGAGCAACTAATAGTAGTGGCATTAGCCTATACTATTTTAAGGACCTCAGGAGCATCCTCGGCCAACAACCGGTAAGGGTATCTTAGCCCATCTTTGGCACTGGGATTTCCATTTAATAATCCAAATCTAGGATTCATCTCCCACACAGCATATCACCATTCAAACTATTTTAATTTAAACTTTTGATTGACATATAAGTATTAGATTTTCTTTTATCTTTTTTATATATCATTAGTTTGGGTACACACAGATGCACACCATACACACACACATACATACACACACACACTACTGCTTTTGTATGTAACATATCCTTGTTCAGTGTTTGAGAACTGAAAAACAATTATTTTATTCATGACCAATTTCTATTTTTTAAATTTTTTAATTAAACTTTTGTGTATTTTGTACGTAAAATCATCTTCATACCCCCTTCCCCTTTGGTACCTTCTCATAGCCCCTCCACTGGAGTTCATACATTCTGTCATTTGTGTTAAGGCCTATCATGTAAAGTTAGTGACCCCAGGTGTCCCTCAGTAAAAGATCATCCATTGGGATTTTTCAGCCTGTCTAGAGTCTCTCCCTTAAAGAAGATCTGCACTTTCTCACCCAGCAGTAATCAACTTCCAATATTCTTCAACTAAAACTGGGGTCTGCTGTACATTTTCACAGGTCTGTGCTGAGATTTTGTCTGCTTAAGTTTTCATGGGTCTCGCGCATACTGACACCATTGCTCTAGGTTTGTATGAGAAGGGTTCCAGGCACCAGTAGGACTATTTCCGAATGATCCTGCACCTCCTACCTGGCTCTTATGATCTTTCCTCCCCTTTTTCCACAGTGGTCCCTGAGCCCTGGGTGGGTGGATTTTAATACAGGAATCCTGTGCAAGGACCCATACTCTGCAGATTCTTATTCTCTGTGTTTTGGACATTTCTGAACTTTTGTGTTCCTAGACCTCTGTTGCATGAGGGAGTTTCATTGATGAGAGTTGAAAGACACATTAGTGTTCTCTTTATCCAGTTTTGTATGTTCTGTGAGCCTTAGGTGTAGAGGTTGCATCCTATATATGCCACTTAGACTTGGGCAGCTCACAATTTCTGTGTGTGACCAGTTGTGGAACTCTGTAATAATCTCTGTCTCTTGAAAAAGAAGCTTCTTTAATGGGTGGTGACTGGGATACTTGTCTATAATTTTTTTGGTCTTTTTGAGACAGGGTCTCCTTGTAGTCCCAGCTAGCCTGGAACTCACTTTGTAGACCAGGCTGGCCTGGAACTCACAGAGATCTGTCTGCCTCTTTCTCCCAAGTGCTGGGACTAAAGGCATGTGCCACCACGCCCAGCTCTTGTCTATAAATATAAAGATCCTTATTGTATACATAGTAAGAAATTACATTTTTCTAAAGATTTTACAGCCTTGGGGCATACCTTAAGTTCTATGACCTCTCCAGCTATGTGGAATTGGTCATGTTTACAGGACCACACATGAGTTTCTTCCCATTGAGTGGGATTGAAGTCCAATCCTGTAGCTATTGATTAACCCCAAGATAAAAGTGCCACTGTTACACTAATGTCATTTGCTGTGCTGGTCATTGATGTGGTTTTTAGGCCTTGAAGCTGGAGATTGACCATCAATTGATGTTCTCACTTAGCAGCTTGCATATTGCTCTCCAAAGCTATGGGAGCTAGCCTTCAGGGGAGGTGGCTTCCAAGTCAGTCCCAGATCCATTGTTCCAAATCCTGTGTCCAAAGTGTGTCCTGTCCTCAGCAATAGGGTGTTATCTTCAAGTTCTGGAAGGCAATCAATGACTGTGGCAATAGCCCGTGTAATTATGGAAGTCTGTTGAACTACCCTGGCCAACAACTCAAAGGAAGGTTTCTCCTGTCTGGCACTGTTTCTTGCCATGTAGTCTTCAGCTACTCTCACGGACTCATGTAAGGATATTGTATGTGTAATTTTTCAGTAGGTTTTTGGACTAATACAATTCCGTCTGTTTTTTTTTTTATACTAGCTAAGAACTATTTATCTCTCATCTTTCTTTCCCTGTCTTATCCTCCTTTCCCACATTCCCCATTTAAAATGTCCCCATTTTCCCCATTTCTCATTTAGTAGTTTTTGTATGCTATGGTCCCACCTTTCTTGAGTTCTGTCTTCTCCTTTATTCCCATAGTTCTTTGTATAGCTAGTTTTTATAACAGTTTGTTACTAAAAAAACTTCAAATCCTAGCTGAAGAGTATGCTTTTCAAACATGTAACAAGACAAGAAACTGACTTTTATCAATGCTTCTCTATATGGAAGTGAAGTTCTAAACTTGCATTTCCAATTTACTCTGTCAAATGATTGTGCATTCCACTCTATTCAGCTAAGTCCTAGATATTAAATGGAGGGTAATTGACAGTTGGTCTAAATGATGTATGTCCCTCAGGTTTTAATGGTTTGTTTCATTGCATAGTAGAATCTATTATATTCACTAACTCAGTCTAAATCTATCTTGATCAAAACTTTAGTGTCTATATGACTAAAGGATATAGACAAAAGTAATTTCTGTAACTATAACTCACAATAATTTCCTTCAGAACATTTCAATTCCTTTGTACTTTTGTAGTTCTTTGCTAAAATTTTATTCATAGGAGTTAGTTACTAAGACTAGAACTTTAACCATGATTATATGTTCCCCATATGAAGAATAAACAACGTCTCCTATATTTATGTAAGAAAGTATGTTCCTTTAGAATTTTCTTCCTCAAAATGCGTTTCAGATTATGACATACATAGCTAAATACTTCACTTTTTCTTTTGCCAGTTTACTACTCCCTTTGACAGCTTTCGAAATCAGTGACAATAACTGGACAAGAAGAATTTTTGTCAGTAATAAACTAAGCTGCTAGAACTTCACTTTGAAACTTACTCTTGTTTATGGGTCTAATTAAGTGAAATAAGACAAGAGTATAGGTAAAATGTATTTTTAGTGGACATACTTCTAAAAAGTTGGCAAATTCATTAAAATGTCCCAATTTTCTTTAAAATTTTTTATTTCTTTCATTTTTCTCTATTTGTATGAATGTTTTTGCCTTCATGTTTGTAAGTTCAACCTGTGCATGCAGTACCAACAGATGCCAGAAAAGGGCATCTAGAACTGGCTTTATAGATGGTTGTGAGTGGCCATGTGGGTGCTGGGAACTGAACTCAGGTCCTCTGCAAGAGCAGCAAGTTCTCTTAAGAAATAAACCATCTCTCTAGCCACCAAAGTTGACAACTTTATAAGACATGTATTTTTTTTTAATTTGAAAGGAATCGTATTTCACTGAAACACAATCAAAATTACTCTTTAAAAAATAATAATTGTTTAAAATTATTGTTTAAAATAATTGTTTAAAAATAATAACTGTTTCATGCTATATTGTAAGTAGAGAAGAAACTATTATGTGTGTGTCTGTCTGTGTTTGTGTGTGCGTGCATGCATGTGTGTGTATATTTGAACCTAGCATCTTAGGAAGGTGAGGAAAAATGCAAGGATTAAACATTAGAACATTAGACTTTTTGGCAAAATCTGTGCTTTTATTTTGGGTTTTCTTGTAGTCCCAGCTGACGTGGAACTCCCTCTGTAGACCAGGCTGGCCTTGATCTGCCTGCCTCTACCTCCAGAGGGCTAGGATTAAAGGCACGCATCACCAGGCCAGGCAATAAATATTATTAGTTTTCATATGATACTTGATTTTGATTTAAAAAAATGTGCCTTCAGGCTTCTAGTCCATGGAGGAATTATATATAGTCTGCAAGGTAAATTAATATACTGTATCACTTCAAAACTTTAAAGTAAATGTTCTTAAAATTAGAGAATATTAAGGATAAGAAGAATTTAAAGTGAAAATCAATATGAATTTGTCAAATGTACTTGTAGCTCTATCAGACAGTTTAAAAAATGCAATTACAAATGAACTGAATTGTTTTATTTTGTTTTTTGTCTGACACCCAATGTATACTTAAGTTTAAAAATAAGATCACATGGCCATGAGTTGTCTCCATGAGTAGGCAGGAAGTATACACACAAAAGAAACTTCCTAGCTCTACCAGCTCTACATGCAAGTCAAAATTTAATCTTGCTGAAGGGATATATATTGACATGCATGGCAGCACTCGCCGTTAATCCCATCACTCTGGTGGCAGTGGCAGATTGCTCTCTATGAGACTGAGGTAAGCACAATCTACATAGTTACTTCCAAGCCAGCTGTGGCTATAGGGAGACACTGTCTCAAAAAAAGTAGGAAAAAAAATAATGTGTGTGCATATATGTTTTTACAGTTATTTCATAGAAGGGAAGTGATGCATAAATTTTATGTAAACATTTTTAGGATTTCCATGTTTTGGACCAATCCTTTTACCAAATTTGTCACTCTTATTCTTCTGGAATTCTGGCTGTTACACTGAATGTCCTTTCCTGAAGCAAGTGTGTATGTACTAGAATTTCTATGCCCCATCAGGAACAAAGGGAAGACGTGACTGTCATTTATCATATTATCACATATAAATGCTGCTATGATATTTATCACAACTTCTATTAGGAAGAACACTAATAGCAAAAATGAAAATAGTAAGATATTTATGTTGTAGGCAGATAACTCAGCTCCTTGATACATCAGCAAATTCTTCACCTATGATATTAGATTTTTGGTGGAGGCTGAGTTTATAGACCAGTAAATCTTCATATACAGCAATGTATATACATACTTTTGGTAGTTAATTTTGAAAAGTTGGATAGTCTTAAATCATTAGCAAATTTTTACATGGAATATATGTTCATAAAGATCCATCATTTCCCATCTCCAAAGATTTATTCCTAAAGATAGTCCATGTATGAGAGCTTACTGACATCATTTATTTTTAGTTCATGTGGAAGCGTCACACTATGTATTAATTCTCCATTTTACTTTGTTACCATTCAAACAGCACTTCTGGGGTATCCCTCCTCTTCTCTTCTTCACTGTCTTGCTTGAATACAGTGAGTAGAGTGTAATTCCACTTTTTTTTAACCACTGTTCTCATTCCCTCATTCCTTCTTTAATTCTAAACTTTACCCTGCCATCCTCTGAACTTTTCACCTCTCATCAGGGATATAACATCTATCTCTTTTATACTAAATGTTCTCTGTATCTTCTTAACACTTGACTTCTGGGAGTCAAAAGATGGATCGTTGGTTAAAAGCACCGACTTCTCTTACAGAGGACCCAGGATCACTTTCCACCACCATTATGGCAGCTAATAGCTGTCTGTAACTCCACATCCAGGGGATTTGATGACTTCTGGCCTCCGCAGGCATTGCAGGCATGTTGTGTGCTTACATACATACAGCAAAACACTCACATACAAAAAGTAAATGTAAATACAGTTTAAGAAAATTAAATTATAAAAAATACTTGAATCTTCCTTTGGAGGCCACAGCTTCTTATGGAGCCTTTTTAGGTGAGGTTGTTCCTTTTCTATACCCTGTAGTTAGGGAACGATTTTTCTCTTCTACATGTCTCTGCATTTTTCTGTCTCCCTCCTTTGCTCCTTCCCTTCTACCCTCTCCTCTTCTCTCTCTTTTCTACTCTCCCTTTCTCTCCTCTACTCACCTTCTCTCTCCATGTCTTTCTTTCTCCCTCCTTTCTTTCTACTTCCCTAAAAATCTTTGGGTTTGATTCCTAGTCCACCAAATAAAACAGCTCTAGCTGTCACATTGTCATTTTTCAAAACGCTTTGTGGATATTCATGTTCGTATAGGTGATATTTTCTATCACTGTTATACTTCCCAAATTGCCTTGCTCTTCCCCAGATGTTCATGCTTATGAGCTTAGCAATGCCTATGCACATCCTTAGGAACAACTTCACTTCTTTCAAAATCCGAATTTCAAATATGCCATTTTCTTACTTGCAATTCTTCCAAGTCTTCTCATTCATTCCCTTACTGCTCCAACTGTGGAAATTTTTTCCAATCTTATCCTATCTCATAATTTCAATTCACCAAATCAGTTCCCTTGATCTATATTTACTGTGAGTCTTGTTTACAGAATTATCTTCCTTGCTTTCTTCCACATTGCTTACTTGATACTTTAAGTCCCTGTTAGAGATAAACTCATCAATCAATGCCTGCTTCTGTTCAAATGAATGTGGCTCAAAAAATCAGGCAAATACATTATGTGAAATCCTTGGGAATGAATTAAAATGGTTCTCTGAGGGATTATTGCAATCATACCACATTTCTTAGGCTGTATCACCCTGGGAAATTCATAATCTAATGCTCCCTTCATATCTCCAAAACCACCTCAGGTTGTCATTCTAAACTAATGACCTAGAATTATAATTCATGAAGAAATTAAAGGCAAGAACTCTTCCAAATTCTCACCATCACCATAACATGGTTGCCTGTATCTTTCACCTTATCTGCTTTTCCTTCTGTTACAGTGAAATTCACTTTTCAGTTTCTTTTCACTCATGTGTTAACAAGATTCACTAAGGCACAAAGGAAGATCAATAGGTATTTCTGCTTTTCTCAATCCCTGGCGTCACTGAGATCCCATGGGGACTGCAGCCTGAACCCCATCAAATATCAACAAGGAAGAATAAATGTGTGCCAGGGTAGTTGGCGTTTTGCTTCCTTTCTTTTAACACATCAATATGAAATAGTGATGAGTGAGTCTGTCATCAGTGAGGTAGTAGAAGGTGAGCTGGTTGCTGCTCTGCTCTTCCCCATCACTTCTTTTTTCAGTAGGGCCTAACAGTAAACAGAACTTCCGCTCTACTGTATTCTACAAGGTAGTATGAGCCAATGTCCACATTCTACTTTGAAAATAATTAAGAATTTCAGTGAAATAAATTAGAAAGCTGATAGTCTTGGAAAAATACATCAAAAGAGAACTAAATGGAAAGTATAGAACTGATAATTGCAGTAAGTTAAATAAATACCTTTCTAGATGAGCTCAAAAGCAGAATGGTAATAACCAAGAATTGAGATCTTGAAAATGAAGACAGATCAGAAGAATATAAATGACTTGAGCAGCAGAAAGAACGCATCTTGAAAAAAAATTATCTGTTCAGAGTTCCAGGGAGCTGTAGGAAAAGTAACAAAAGTGCTAACTTTTAGAGCCTCAGAAGGAGAAGAGCAAGTAGGATTGAAGAATTGTTCAAAGAAATATCTGAAATGCTGCTAAATTTGATGAAGTACATACTCTACAAATTCAAAGGACTGAGTAAATTCCAATCAGTTCAAAGCAAAAGAAACCCAGAGCAAGACACATCATTATTATCTTCAGAAATCTAAAGACAAACAAACCCTGAAAATAGCTGATGAAAAATAGTGCATCACTTATAAGGAAGCACCACTTCATATGACAGGAAATTTTTCATCTGAAACCATGGAAACAAAAAGAACTGGTACACATTTTTCAAATACCAAAAAGAACTATAAACTGTAAATTCTCAATCCAGATAATATATCCTTTATGAATGAGGGAAAATGTAGACATTCTCAGAACAAGAAAAAGAAAACAAATTTATTTTAAGCAAAACATCCCTTAAAGAATGCATAAAGAATATTGACTAAGCATATAGAAAATACATTTAAAGACACAAAGATTAGAAATCTGAAAGGAGGATAATATTTCAACTGATAAAATAATGTTATAGTAAATTATCCTTTTATGTAGTTTCTTAAATTATATTTGATATTTTCCCTAATGTGTGTTCTAGAGTCATTATATGAAAATCAGCTCACTGATCAGTATGTACATAAACTAATTTGTGATTTTTCTATTATGTCCCATTGTCTATAAATTGGTATTTATGCGATCTTGTTTATAACAGCTTTATAGTATATTTTGGAATCGGATGATAATTAGTCTACCCTTTCCTTTTTTTCTTTGTCCATGTTTTATGGTTGCACTGAATATGTAGCATGGCATAATTTGAACATTTTAACTATATCAATTCATCTAGTTCATGAGCAAGGGACATCTTTCCATTTATGTATCCTCTTCAGTTTCATTCGTCAGCAGTTTATAATGTTCATCCTAGTTATCTTTCATTTCCATATTTGCATTTATTCCTAGATGATTTCATATTACTTTCTATTTTTTTAGATGCAGAGTAGGAATGTTGGTGCTCAGGATGTAGATCTGAGTCAGTCCAGATGTGTACCCTTGTCCGATTTCTTCCACTGCAGATAATGTTAGTAGGGTCTATAACTGTGTCAGTGATCTAGATTGCAAGTGTTAATAAAAGTAGTGGTGCATTTTGCAACAGCTATGTGCTTCCAGAAGTGCATGATCAAAAGCCCCATGTTGTTGAGGGGAAACATTGGAAGTTCAAACCACGTTTTCATACCCACAGAGTCAATGATAGCATAGTGTCTGGTAATAGTAACTGTAATTCTTGAGGTACAGGCTATGGAGGGTGCTAGCCTCAATCCACTTAGGTGTAATTGTTGTTAGAAATTTCAGTAGCATGTTCTGAGGACAAAGGACTGTTGTTACCTTAGGAGCCTGTGGTAGTTTGAATGAGAATGTCCCCCACAGACTCAAGTATTTGAATAATTTGTCCCCAGTAGGTGGGGCTGTTTGGGGAGGGTAATGGAACTTTTAATTGTGGCTATGCTGGAGGAGGCTTCTCACTGGGGAAGGGCATTGAGAGTGTATGCCCATGCCCAATTCCAGTCTTGTTCTCTCTGTTTCCTGTGTGTTTGGTGACTCTTCTCTGATGAGGGTTGAAAATGTAATAATCTATGGATGTAAAGTTAAGAACGTAGGGGGTAGTTTAATATTATATCCATTTAACAGAATGAGTAATTTCAGGTTCTCCCCTAGGGCCTAGAGCCTAGCCAGTCATGGGTTTGGGGGCCAGTTAGCAATATCAGCATAACTGCTGTGTTGTGGGATGGGCTCTAAATCTAATCAGAAAGTGTTTGTCTACTCCAGTAACATTTGTGCTACTATTGCACAAGTGGGCATATATTGCCAGGCCAGTAATTATTATAACTCTCAGGGGCCAACGATGGGTAGGATAAAGGTAAACAAATGCTGAAGATTCTCTGTCATATGTGGATGCTAGATTTGAAACATTGAATTTGTGCATTTAAATTTGAGTACCCAAAACAGTCAAAAACTAGTAAGAGGTCATAGGGAGAGGTAAATTTTAAGGAAAGGGGGATAGAATACAGGTGATATGAGGGGGAAAAAGGGTAATAATGGGACAGGAAGGCTTAAATTGGGTGGGGGTTTGGAGGGCAAGATAGAAGAGGGAGTATGGGGAGGAATAACTAATACTAAAGACCTTTGAAAATGTCACATGGAAACCTGATCCGTAGAAGCTTCCTAAAGTATTTATATATGCATATTTTAAAAGTTTTAATGGAATTTACTTGTAATTGGGGAAAATACCTCCCCCAGATGACATAGGCTATCCAACAAAGGCCCAGTGTCACATATAAGTTAATTCTTTTCAAAATGTTGGTCTGTGGTGTCCCATTGACCACCCCAGACATTATAGGCCCATAAAGTACTGTCTAGAATTTGATAGTCAGATGTTGTTGCTTAAGAAACTGCTTAATTGAATCATACAGCATGGAGAAATCAATTTCATACTGACTTTAAAGCTTAATCCCTACTGCTATCTTTCATGGTACCGTTGTCATTTTTGCTAGTCTGGGAGAAAAGAATTCTACACTCTTACCTAGCAAGCAGCTTTACACTCTGAGTCATTTTACTTGCCCACAGATCAGGCATTTTTTGAAATAAGTAGATTTTTAATAACTAGTTCTGTGTAAAATCTAGTATCATTGAATACATTCATTATATACACTACAATAAATTATAAATAGATCAAATATTTAGCTATAAAGAAATATGCAAATATTAAACTAAAGCAAGTCTAAATTTCTAAAAAAGATACTCTCTTGATGATATTTGTACTCAGGACCTTTTAAATATACATTCTTCTAGATTGTTCCTTTCATTACCTTAGAAGGGGCTCTGTAGAAATAAAACAGTAATAGAAAAGTCTCTTATTGTACTAAGAATGGTTGAGAGTCAAAATAAAAACACTACTGAAATGAAAAGAGTAGATCCAGTGCTACATCTTACCAAGAACTTGTATGGAAAATGTAACGACATTCACATTATATTAGCCTGATAATTTTGGAAACCATATTTACTCTAATCTGTTCTTGCAACAATGGTTCATTAAAAATATCCCGTAAAGGCAAAGAAGAAGATATATCTTAATAAACACAAGTTTTCAATGGGAATATAGGTAAATTATTTTATCAAGTTTTCTCAATTTCCTCATTTCTAGAATGGTAAGTAATAGTACTCATGGTGCTTACTTACAAATAAGATACTGCACCAATAATGCTTAGCTCAGAGACTGGCTATTAAGCAATATTAAATGTTAAATATTAATCATATTGTTTATTCAATATTACTATGTTTTTGAACTAAGTACACTGTCATTTCCTATATTAATGTAACTTTAATTTAAATTTTTAAAGAATTTTGATTTGTAATATTTTTAAGTGTATTTATTTTCACTTTTCATTCTTAATGTTCTTTTAATTTACTATATATATCTGAGTCAAATGGCTTTGATTAGTATTGAATTATAAGTAATTTCATAGAAAGTGTGTAGTAACTAATCCCTTATTAGTTGTAAATGAGTAGTGTTAACTCCTCAAATAAAGGTACAAGCCCATGTCATGGAAACCCATGAGATGTTAAAAAATGGCCTGAAAGTTGTGTCACCATCCTACTAATCTCCATGGTATTCAACAGGTGGGATTTTTTCAAAATATGGTGTTATAATAAATAGTGTGATTCTAAATGTCATAATTTCTACTTAAGCATATAGTTTCCTGGGCCCAGTAAATTATTTAAAACATAGAAGGGCTTATACCAAGATTAATAGTTCTATCATTCTGAGTGACTTTCCCCATCACTTTAAACAGTTCCAAAGTTCATAGCATCATGAGGAGAAACTTTTTACCTCAAGCTAAAATGTTCTTTGAAATGGTTTCATGACATTTGAAGGATAGATAGTGTAGCATATATATAATTTAGCATAATGCAATTTTTGTTCAGAAACAGTTTTTAAAAAATTATTAACCAGTAACTTGAAGTTATTATTTTCTCCTGTTAAAATTATACTCGATAAGTATTTATAACACTTTGTGCTGGGTGGATTTAGTTGTCAACTTGACACACTTGGATTCATGGGGCCTAAATTGGGGAACTGCTGCCATTGGACTGACCTGTGGCCATGTCTGTGGGGCATTTTCTTGACTCTTGAGTGGTGTGGGAGGGTCCAGCTCCACTGTGGGCAGTGCCACCCCTGGGAAGGTTGTTCTGTATTGTATAAGAAAGCAGGCTGAGCATGGGCCAGGGAAGCAAGCCAGTAAGCAGCATTCCTCCTTGGCGTGTGCTTCATCTCCTACTTCTAGGTTCCTGCCCTGAGTTCCTACCTTGGGCTCCCTTGGTGATCAACTGTGAACCTGGAGATGTAAGGCACATAAACTCTTTCCTCCCCAGGTATTGATATTGGTCAGTTTTTGTCACAGCAATTGAAAGCAAACTAGAATACAATTTAAAAAATATTTTGTGTGTTTTGCAGGAATTGTGGTTCCTCCGAAAGGAAATTTAAATATCCCAGTGTTATTTATACCCAGAGCTATGACAGTATATAAAACAATAGTGATTGTTAAAGTGAAGAGAGCAAGTAAAGAAAATTGGCCTGTTGACAATTTTGATGAACTGAGTGAAGAAACTAAAAGGTAACAAAAAGGCATTGAAAAACAATAGTATTTTGACCAGAATATTGTAATATATTTCTTTAATATGTGATATACATAAAGCATAAGCTTATGATTTTATATAATCTGAAGAACTGCATATCATACATTCGGAGAAATAAAATATGCTAGTTGAATATACAGGGTATATTCAGTTCACAGCAATGAACATGATCACTATTGTCTTTAATCCATCAGATAGATGTGAGCAATTGATATAAACAGTCTCAAAGGTCCTCTTTTTTTAACTGGAAAAATAGTGACTGATTGCTAAGACAAATAACATCTTGAGGAAAACTTGTGCCAGCCTGCCTGAGTAAAATGTAGAAATTGTAAGGCTAGCACTCCCCAAGTGATGGCCTCTTGCCATTCTGATGAAACACTGCTGGCACAGAGGATTCTGTATCATTGCACTGCATATAGAAGGTAACTTGCATTCTTTGTTTAGGTGAAATTTAAGCAAGTTTCAATAACAGTGCAGAATTTAATTTTTTTCTCTGCTCTTATAGTTTAATTAAATAGTTCTCAAGAAACCTTAATTAAAACATATTATTGGGCCTGGAGAGCTAGCTCAGCTCAGTGGTTAATAGCACTGGCTGTTCTTGCAGAAGACCTGGGTTTAAATCCCAGCATCCTTGTAGCAGCTAGCAAGGGTCCGTAACTCCAGTTCCAGGGTATCCAACACCCTCTTCTGTCTTCTGTGGACAATGCATGACACGGGTGCATTTACAGACAATGCAGGCATAACATTCCTACACATAAAAATAAATAAATAAATAAATTATTAATATATCATACATTTTCATATTGCTTCCCCATATATTTTTTACTATGGCTCAATTATTATCCATTCTTTCAGGCAATTTACCACTCTGAGTCACAGCTAGTTACATTTATTGTATGTCCCAGTGAAATGTTACAACCAAAGGAAATTTGTTTAAAAAATAAAGACTATCAGGAATTTTGAGATATTTGTGGTAGTGCATTAAATAAGCATGAGGCCTTTTTAAATGTGAGGTCTTAGGGGGAAATCTCATAAGTCACAGGCACACTGGCATTCTGTGAAGTGTCTAGTAGTTCATTTTAAAGAAAATTCCATCTTTAAAAATGATCACTAAAATCTTCTAAAACGATTTCTTAATAATATATGATTGTCATTTAGTTACAGTAATAAATCAGAAAATACTCTTTAAAAGTGGAGAACTAAAGCTCTTACATTTTAACTTAAATCTCATGATGATTTTCTTTAGGATAACTGTCTAAAATTCTCTTTAATATTTTTTCTCTAATTTCCATGAAGAATTTTTAAAAGAAAACTATATATAAAACTATATATTCATGGTTATAAACCAAATTGTAATGTACTATAGAGAAAAGGAGCAAATAGCCAAGTCTACCTTCCCCACAGCTACACTACACTACTTGTCTATCTTGAGAATTTCAGCAATGTTTCCCTACTGTGAGCCAAGGAGATACCTGAACAAGCTTGTAAATGTTTATAATCTGTACATAAGTGAAATATTTAGTAACATAAGGGGAAATGAATTTTTAAACTTTTTTCTAGGTGACCCTATTTAATAGACTTTCACAGACTGAGAGATGTTCAAGATGTGGCAGCCAGGTGGTGCATGTGATATTTACTACCACCCATTCCTTTAACTCAGTTTGTTTTTTTAAACTCCCAACACACTATAATATAGCAAACTGGAGCGAGTCCTCCTAGAAGTTTGGCCAGGTTTGGACCAATGGCATCAGAGATAAGGATCTACCAGAACTATGCCTCCCCAGATTTTTACCCAATGCCATTTTATTGAGTGACTGGACTTTTAAACAACCTCCTGCCTTTGAGAAACTTGGGAAATTGTAATTGGTCACTTCTGTCTACAATCTGACCCTCTCCTTGGTAGTCTCTGCAGAAGCCTCAGCCTTAGCAGTGCTGGGATCCTGGCCTCTGCATACTGACTTTGAATTGGTTATTTTGTTCTAAGATCATGGTAACAGTGGATTAGCTGGGTTTTGGCAAGGAAGTTGTCTTTGTGGACAATGCCTGCATGCCTTGATAGTAGAAGGAAGTTTTTGTTTGTTTGTATATAATTCAGTTTAATCAACATACATGCATTTGTTGACAAAAATAAAATATAATAAAATTTCCTTAGAAATATTTATAAAATCAACATTTACATAAAATCCTTTCTGTTTTGTAAGTTTGTCTGCTAAATTTAAATTTACAAGGTTTACTAAAATGCCTCCAGACTAATAAACAATAAGCCATTTTAAGTTGATATTGAAAATTATTTTTGGTTATTTAGTTTCTGTTTTTCTTAACTCTTTATACTTTAAATTTAAACAGAATTACAGGAATAAATAGAGAAGAAATCAAAGCAATCCATTGGCTATATCCTATCATTGGACTCCCACAGGCACCACCTCCTAAAAGTCCTCCAGGTAAGTATATTTTGCTGAGAAAAAAAAGGAAAAAAAAAAGGAAAAAAAAAAAGAATTCTAAGGAACCTTAGGGATCCTCTCATCCCATCTCTTCTTTGGGCAGATGAGAAATTTGAGCTCTAGAACAAGTAGTAAGCAACCCCTTGATGGGTGGGATGCTGCAGCTTTGCTTTCTTTCTTACCACTTGCTCTAGTAACTCTGTGTTCTGAATGCCTATCTTGAGAAATTCAGAGGGAGGTTTTTAAATGCTTACAATTTTGTTTTTTCCTTCTACATCGGATATCAATTTTTGCAAATGAAAAGAATTAGAATTTCAGACTCTGGATATGACTCAATGGTAGAATACCTCCACAGAATGTAAGAGGACCTGAAAAAAAAAAACCTCCAACAATAAATAAATAAACGAAATGATTAGATTCTACTGACAAATTATGTGAGCACACTTTGAAAGAGAAGCAGTAGTAAATTTTGCTTACAATGAAGCATATCCCAAAGTATACTAGCATTGATTATAAAGAAATGCCATGATTAAATACTTCTTTGTTTAGTTTAAACTGTGGTAAAATCCACATATACTGAAGTACTTTTGGCATTTACAAGTTATTTTGACTTATACATTCACTCTTGAATTTAAAACTTATCAATGCATAAGGAAGTCATTTTGAATATATTAGATTATCCTTAAAATACTTCTAAGACATGATAAAATAACTTTTATGTCATGTATTATTGATAGAGCTAAACAGTTTTTTAAAAATATTTTATTTTTATTTTCTGGGCATTAGTGTATTGCCTGCATATAGGTAAGTGCACTGGTGTCATTCAGTGCTAATGGACATCAGAAGAGGTTGTCAGATCCCTGGAACTGGAGTTACAGATGGTTGTTACTCACCTACTGCCAAAGGAGCCAGTGCTCATAACCGCTGAGATATCCCTCCAGCCCATGAGCTAAATATTTAAAAATTTATAATACACTGTTATCTGGTCAGAGTCATGTAGTAAAAAGTAGATAACATACTGTTGGGATTCTGATAGTGTTGCTTGGATAGACTTTAGATATTTTTCCCCCAAGATTAATCATGTTAAGCAGAATTTTTTTTTTCTCTTTACCAAAGCCAGTGTGTACTTTCTCATGTATTTCCTTCAAAAAAATTTTAAATATGTCCTATATTTTTTTCTGTGACTTAGTTTTCTTGTACTTACTTTTTAAATTAATTATGAATTTTGTGATTAGTCTGTGTTATATTAGCACAGGATAGTAATAACCTCAGTGTTCCGGTAAAATTAAATGTCACTTATTAAATTGTTTCACAGAAAATCTAAAATCTGTTGGTAATTTTTTTTTGTAGAAATCTTCTGGAGAAGGAAGTGGGTAAATTTTTGTACATGTACATTATTGATTTTTGGACAGTCATTTCTATAGCACTTTCCAGTGATAACCCCCTACTGTCTCTGTTCACCTATATCACCATCAATGGTTTTTTTTTTTTTATTTCCTTTCTTTGTACACAGTTGTCACATAGATTATATGTAAACCTAGGGCAATTTAGCTGTTCTGTGAGCTATTAATTCTCTGTGTTCTTTCTTACCTACTTACTGTCCACTGAGGCAGATAATTAGAAAATAACTCTACTACCTGTGATACTAGAAACACAATGGAAAGTAATTCCACTGTGATGGATTGAGCAATAATTTCTTAAAGACTTACAAGTTAAGACAAATGACACGACACCAACTATAAATTGATCCCGCTAATTTCCAATTTAGTGCTTTATGATTGGACTTAACTATAAACAGAAAAGCTTGTACAATTTCCAAACCATTTAACTTCTTTAATTTATATCTAATTTTGTACAGTTATTTTTCATTTCACATACTGTTTCTAAGACCAGAAAGTTTAACGTAAATGCATAACTGTAGAATGAAAAATTAATTTTGTAATATTTGTACATTATTCTGTATTATACCTGAAAATATCATTAATTTTCTACTTCATATGAATTGATTACTGTTGATTCTGTGAAAGCATAGCATTCTGTAACTCAAAGCTTTTTAAGATGCAGATTTTAGTTTTCACTTATTTTCAATTTATATTTTATATGCACCAAAAGGATACTTATATATTTGGGAGGAAAAAATTGTGTATGTGTGGAATGCCATAGACATTGTCCCATACTATTATAGAGTCGATTATTACTTATTTTTTCATAATTAGTAATAGTACAAAATAGTAATAATATCATCAATAGCTTTTCATGACCTTGATGGAGGAAAATCTCAACATGTAATACGTATCTAAGCATATAGGATATCACTAACTATAGGGATTAAAATTGGTGTATAATAAAAATTTAAGATTAATATTAAAAGTCATCATAACTTTACTTATAACTACTGATGCGATAGATTTCATAGATTTGAAATTTAAAATTTTTGCGTGAGTATGAGTTTTAAGGTACATGCAAGAAGCCTAAGTATATTTTAAATGTTATTACTAAATACAGTGTTATTGAACTTGTTTTTAATTATTTGAAGGCATATGCATTAGTGTTATAAAAATAGGTATGAGAGTGCCACTATAAATGTACCGATTTTTAAAAGATAGACATTCATTTGTCCACAGTTGCCATTTTCAGCTCTTTATGCAAATTTCTACATCCTTATATAGTCAGTCATAAGTTAGTATATGTCCTGCAGATTTCACCTTTGGATACTATTTTTACCTATTATTTAATGTTCATATTTACTTCTAAGATATGAATATAGAGATACATTTAATGTGTGCATGCCATATGTAATGCCAATTTAAATTATGCAGTGAAATTTTATTTTTTTATGTAGTTTATTTTTTCTCAGAAACTAAATTACCTAATATTTTACTTAACTAAAAAAAAATTTCTTCCTCCCACAGTTGTCATAAGATGTCAGGCCAACAAGCGGGCAGAAACGAAGGTGAAGGTGTCAATGGTTAGTAATTTTTTTGGCCCACATCCTTCACATGATGTGATCGATTTTACAGTGTCTCCAAAAAGAAATTCATTGAACAGCGTTTATGAAGATGTTGACGGTAAGAAACCAAAATCATGGCTGTAAGAATTCTAATAAACAAGAATTCAGTTATTTAGTTATTTTGCTTTTGTTTTTGTTGTTGCTGTTTGGTTAGGGAAGTTCTTTGTTTTGAGACAGGGTCACATTGCATAAAACTGGCTGGCCTGGAATTCTATGCAGACCAGACTGACCCCTAATAGAGATCCACCCATGTCTGCCTCCTCAATGCTAGAATTAAAGGCATGCACTGCCACACCCTACAAATTCAGTAAATTTAAATTGTAGGTTGTTGATTGTTCCATAATTAAGATCCACTTAATTTTCATTTACAATAATCCAATTCTAGTTAGTACTTAAGTACTCTGTTAAATTTGTTGTCTCCACATAGTAGTTAACATAATAATGATTATGGTTATTACGATTTATAACACATGGGTTTTAATTCCATCAACAACGAGAAAAGAGAAACTGTAGTAAGTAAAATTACCATTTCAACTCAACTTTAACATCTTTCTCTACATTTCCTGTTTTTTTTTTGTTTGTTTGTGGTTTTGAGAATTGAACCCATTTCATTCATGTTAGACAAGTACTCAGCAACTGGGCTCATCTTCCAGCATCTTCTAGATTCAAGGACTGTGATTGAAGGCATGATTCATAATGTTTAATTTACAAACAAAACTTTAACAACTATTTCTTACTTTAAGAAATTAAAAAATTGACATGAATTAAATATAATACTCAGTTTAATATAATAGTTTACTGTGCACATTATGTTTCTCTTCCATATTTTATATTCAAATAAAATAATTTAAAATGCTATAAATATTGCCCTCCTGAGCTCAAAATCTAAAATGATGCAAAATTCAAAACCAACATAACACCACAAGAAGAAAATTCCACACCTGATCCCATGTAGCAAGTTATAATCACAGCAAAGGACATAATCAGCAGTGTAAAAAGTAGTTTATCGAATGGAAGAAAATATTTTGAAACCGTGTATATGATATATCTCCAAAATATGGCTACAACTAATATAAATACCTATTAAACTGGTTAAAAATATGCTGAAGAACTTGAATAAAATTTTCTCCAAAGAAAATACAAAAAAATAGTTAATACTTATACGAAAAAAATTCAATGTTGCTAATTACATGGAAAATGCTAGTGAAATCCCCAGTAAGGTGTCACATCACATTTAACAATGTGACTGTTATTTAAAGAAAAAAGGCAAGTATTGACAAGAATGTAAGGATATTGTAAAGCTTTCACATTCTTGACAAGAGGGTAAAATGATAGAGCCAGCATAAAAATTAATATGTAGATCCCTCATAAATGTTGAAACAGAACGATAGCATTATTATTGTAGTTCCACTTTTGGATGGAAATCTAAATGAATTGAAATCAGAGCCTCATAGATACCTCTATCCCTATGTTCAGTGAAACATTATTCACAGTACCCAAGTAATAGGAAATAATTTAAACGTCTATCAAGAGATGAATTGACAAAATATTGTTAAATTTAGGTGGACCACTATTTAGCCTTAAAAACATTAAATAATATGCAACAACGTGGGTTAACCCAAAGGTCATTATGCTAAATGTAGTGAGATAAAAATATATGACAGCATTCATTATGAATTTAAAATTTAAAAGTTACAGAAATAACAGAGTGAAGAAACTTGGGAGATGGGTCATCGGGTAACCTGCTTGTCCTGTAAGCATGAGGTCTAGAGTTAGGATATTCAGAACCCATGTAAAATCTAGGTGAGTATGTCACTCTGCTTGTAATCCAAGTACTTGAGGGGCAGAAACACAATCCCTGGAACAAGAGACTCTGCTTCAATATGTAAGATGGAGAACTATCAAGGAAGACACTCAACATCAACTTTGAATTTACATACATGCACATGGACCCACCCACACACGTGTGCTCCCACACATACACAAACACACACACATGTACAGGTATACTCATGCACACCACACACATCCATATGAAAAAAAAAAGAATGAAATAGTGTAAAAGGAGTTGCCAGGGACTGTAGGAAAATAGGAGTTGAAAGTATGTTTTTGTGTTTATTAAGTTTCAGTTGTGTAAAGACAAAAATATTGCTAGAGAGCTTTTTATGACATAGTGAATAGATATAATAATATTATTTAGTGCATTTAAAATTTTCTGAAGATGGTAGATTTCCCATTAAAGGAAGTGAAGGTAAAGAACTGTTTGTATGTGGGAACCTGTAGTATGGAAGATGAAAAGTAACTATACAGGGGTTTCAGACTTCTCGCCATCCTTATGCAGAAGGAAAACAAACCAGTCTCCTCTCAAGCTTAAAATTATTATGGGTCTATGATATTTATTTTAAACATGAGCTGACCACATCTTCTCCTTAAACATATATGACAATAACTTGGTTTATTCACCTACCTTATCTCAAGGGTTTAAACACCTTTCCTGAATTTTCTATAAATCTGTCTCAACTGTTTTCTCTCACCTATTTTTATTATGAAGGATCAAGTGTGACCACAAAGTCTGAATGCTATTTTTATCTTGCAAAAGACTTTAACATATGCAAAAATCAGACTAGGTCCTTTCTTATATGTAAGTTCATTGTAATAAATACTAAATAGTGTGCAGAAGAGGTGTGTTTTTCATGTCACTATGTGCTTCTGATCTCTTAAAATGTCTCATGATGGAATTTAAAGCATTACACTGTAATTTAGACTCTTGACAAGGTTTTAACTGACAGTTAATCACATCTTTTCTTCTTTCTTCTGACGCTAAAACTAACAGAAAAATATGCAGAAATATGGAAGATGAAAATCAAAATGTTAGCTTGATTAATCATAAAGGTGAATTTGAAAGTGACTTGACTCCATGGACACATTATAGTTCATTAACAGCTTCCACAATAATTAAGTGCATTTGTGGTACATTAGCCAGTTGTAGACTCTTTGAAGGTATAATTTTCACCTGAGGGAGGGAAAAAAGCCTGACTCTTGGATTCAAAACATTGGGAGAGAAAAAGAAAGCTCTACTCACTGCTCATATTCCATATCTCCTCTCAGATGAAATAATGAGATACATTTTTTTTTCTCCAAAGAAAAAAATGTGACAGCAGAACACAGATTGAAGCTGGATGTAATTTTCTTCTTATAGTTTTCATTCCTTTAACTTAATAGACAACTCTATCTAAAACTGATGGGAGGAAAATAAATGAACTGCCAACATTCCCTACCTTGATATATATATGGATGGATAGATAGATGATAGATAGATAGATAGATAGATAGAATAATATACTCCACTGAGTCAAATATTGCTATTAAGCCTTATTAAATGAAAATGCAAAGACATCTTATGTCTTTACTGGTTCCTTATATACACCTTTGAATTAACCATTTACTTGCATTTATATCTTTATCCTTTGGCAACATGGTTGCCAAATACTGTAATCAGCCCCTGATTAACAAGACATAGATTTTGTAATCAAGGGATTCAAAAACCTGTATTCAACCAAGCTAATGGTGCTTCTTCAGCATTTGTACCATGCAACAAGCCTTCTACTTTGTGAAGTCTAGTCAAATAGCTTTGATGCTTCCATGTAGTAGGGAATCAAGAAAAGTATTTTATCTCACTGTCAATGTAGTTTTTTGGCTGCAATGTGGACATAATAGTGGTAACAACTTTTTTAGCATATGGTTGTCAATATGTTACATAAATTAGATATTCCCCTTATTAACTCTTCAAATTCACTGAGGAATGAAAGCATCATCATTGTCATTCAGTGGGGTTTCTGAGAATTACATAAGAGTCATCCTTGAAAACAATGAAGACATACTGACAAAATGTTTGATCATGTATGAAGTTGGATGCTAATCATTATTTCTTTCATTCTTAGTAGTCTCAAATCCTCCCTATATACTATGTGGTCTAGCTCTTGTCTGTATTGCTGGTTTCAACTTTGGACAATTTTCCTCACACTAGGTCTTCTCCATCCAACTAAATTCTTCCTCAAATAGGCCAAGCAGATTTCCATTCCTCAAAGTTCCCACAGGCTGTTCAAATGAATAGAGATCACTGTCTACCTAGCTACATTTACCTAACCTAATGGCTTCCTCCATGGCAAGCCTCAGTATTCAGGTCCTCAGGACTGTGCAACTATAATCTCTTTTTCTTCTTGGTGGTATTAGCAATTAATTGTCAGTTTCTTCTTGTTATAAGCTCCATGAAACCTTTTTATTTCATTGAATTATATTATCCTTACCTATAAAAAGTTTAAGAATTTCATACATGTGTGTTATGTGTTTTGATCAGATCTACCCCCATTCTGTCCCATCCAATTACTCCACTATTTTCCTTCTTCCCTAGATAATATGCACAAATGTATTCAGTACCAATGACCCTTCATATGAATGAAATTATAGTACACATGCTGGCAGTTGTGTTTGGATGATGAAAACTTCTGGAAATAAAATTAACTTATCATTCCCTAGCTTCATTCTGAATCTACCATTTCCTAAAATGTTTTAAAAATTAACCAAAATAGGTGCACATTCCAATTACATAAATGATACACTTTAAAAACCATTGGCTCAGTAGTAGAGTGAAGAGTCCTGGACTAAATCTCTGGCATTGCAAAAATTCCTTAGTTTGTTATTTTAAAGACATGGAAATGTCATATGATAAAACATTCTAACATGCTGTTTTTTCAGGATTGATTATGTATTCCCATTGGGCATTTCTATAATTCATTCTCAGTGCAAACAGCAAAGTAGGCACACTGATTTTGCTTTATCAAAAATGATCAATAGGAGGATTAGCTAGATAGCTTAGCAGTTTTTAAAAAAAGTGCTCCATGCTTTTCCAAGGGACCCATTTTCTTTTCTCAGAACCCACACTGGATGACTCACAACTGTCTATAACTCTACCTCCAGGAGATCTGATACCCTTTTCTTGGCTCTTGAGCACCAGCACACAGGTACACACCTCTCCTCTCACAGACAGACGGATGGACGGACAGACGGATGGACACACACACACACACAAATTGAAAAATAAAAATAAATCATTTGTAATGGTCAGTAGGAATCAAAATACTTAATTTGTTAATAAGAAAAAAAGCAGCAATTTAAGAGGTTATTTTTATTTGGGGAAAAGGAAACAAAGGAGATCTTGTGAATGTACAAGTCAGTTTGCTACACTTTAATAATTTTTTTAAGAATAATTATTAATTGCAGCATTAACATGACAAAGCCAAGCTGTTGTTCAGCATTCAGTAGCAGTTAATACTGATTCCAAAAAAGTGGTCTGGAATCTCATAAAATTCTTAGGGAAAATAGCTATCAGTCAAATTTAAAAAAATATAAGGATCACTTTAACTATAAACACCAAAGAAAACTCATAAATTTGTTCAGTTTTGGAATAATTTAAATCATGATACACTGAACTTTCTACTATGATCTTCATGCAACAAATTTCTCAATTTGTAATTTAAGCTCCTTTTAAGTAAAAGAAAAGTAAGTTAGCATATGTTTCTACTGCTTGTCCATATGCTATACCAGGAATTAGGATAATTCTAATGTGTAGTGAACAATAATATTAGTTTCTTTTGATAGTCTACAGCTTAAAAATCTTAACAATATTATATAAATATTGCAAGACTGAAACCTAAAGGTCATTTTGTTTTATGAAAATATAAAAAATTGAGTATCGTCTTCAAATAAGTTGGAATATTGTTTCAGATTTTTGTAAAGTTAAATAAAACTAAATCATCAAGCATTTAGTAAATATGACACATACTATATTATGTATTTTCCATAGTTAATATTGCTTGGAGATCTTGGGAATTGTCTTCTATATTTTAATATTTATTCATGTATTTATACTTTTAACAAAATTATCCATAGTATAATATAGCTGGTATTGTAGCAGGCATCATAATCATAAAGTAGATGAAATTTACTTTTTCTCTTCCTTTAAATGCTGTTCATAACTAGTGTTGATACATAAGTTAATACTGAGTCTAAGCACATGGGCTGGATAGCTTCAGTTTTCAACTTGACACGCCTGGAATGAGGATAGATCAATTGAGGCATCAGAATGACCTGTGGCCATGTGTGAGGCATTTTCTTGATTGTTGAATGATGTGGGAGGGCCAGCTCTGGGCCAGTGGTGCTGGGTTTTTTAAGAAAGCAGGCTGAGCACTGGGGATGCAGAGGAGCAAGCCGTAAGCAGCATTCCTCCAGGGCCTCTGCTTCAGTTTCCCCCTAAAGGTTCTTGCAGTGAGTCCCTGCCTTATTTTCCTTAAGGTTGGACTGGAAGTATAAGATACAATAAACCTGCCGGGCACGGTGGTGCACGCTTTTAATCCTTGTGCTTGGGAGGCAGAGGTAGGAGGATCTTTGTGAGTTCGAGGCCAGCCTGGTCTACATAGTGAGTTCCAGGATAGCTGGGGCTACAGGGAGACCCTGTCTCAAAAAGACAATTTTTAAAAAGGATACAATAAACTCTTTCCTTCCCAAGTTGTTTTGGGTCATAAGGTTTTATCACAGCAATATAAAGCAAACTAGGACAGCATATTGAGCTCAACTGACATATATCATTTCAATTTTTCTAGTAATTCCAAGACGTGAATTTGAGTATGAATTAGAATTTGAATCTGAAGACTTGAAGTCGAACTTGGATTCCTCTGTGACCTTATATTTTTGCAGAAAACATTTTAATATCAAACATAAATTGATTTCATTGACCTTCAATGTGATATTTGCACCAAGAAAACCATTCAAGTAAATACAATTTCCTCCTCTTTATCTTTCAATAGTATTGTTACTCTTTTTAACTAAGTAAGTTACTTTTTTCTATCTTTTTTTTTTATTTTAAATTTTTTTTTTTACAATTAAAGTTACAGTTTTAACAATATACAAAATATTATTTTTTGGCATAATGATTACAG
>NW_008333708.1:682629-693717 GCF_000622305.1 Nannospalax galili
GAACCCCTTTGCCAAAAACGTATTCATATCTTATAAACCACCTATGGTAGTCTGTGCTGGTTATAGAATATTTACAAAGCAGATTATGTGCAAATTATTTCATTTTAGAAAATTAAAGAGTGGATAAGATAATCCACAAAATAATTGTCTCAAAGGGTCAATAATAATATAATCTGTTAGCTACACAATAATTCCTAAGCAAGATTTGGTGGTACATGCTTTTAGTCCCAACACTATCAAGGCAGAAGCAGATGCAGACAGATCTCTGTAAGACCAAGGCCATCCTGGTCTGATTAGTGAGTTCCCGGCCAGTTGGGGCTATGAAGAGACCCTGCCTCAAAAAAACTGTTCCTAACATGGAAGTTATGGACATCTACATTAAAAAATGTCCTACAGAGAATAAGTATTTTTGGGATGCCCAACTCTAAGTGATGCATCTACAATGGAACCTCTAGAAGTAAGGCTCACTGAACATAGTGGAACAAGGGGTAGAGAGAGTTCTAATGCATTTTTCAAATTTCATTAGTGAACCTTCCTCATGCCACAGAAGGCCATGAACACAGAAGGCCACAACTGTCCAAAGTGTAGAGAATAAGAGGCTGCAGAGTATGTGTCCCTGGATAGGACTTGTATATTAAAACTCACCCACCTGGGGCTCAGGAAACATCGCAGAAGAGGGGGCAAAAAGATTGTAAGAGCCAGGGGTGGTACATGACCATAAAGAAACAGTCTTACAGACTCCTTGGAACTTGCTCATATGAACTTACCGCAGTGGTGATAGCATTCACAAGACCTATGCAACCTCCAACAGACAAAAAACAACATTGAACTGGAAAAATAGGCAGGGGGCTCCAACCTTGGCCCCGGAACTGTATTTACAGCTAATCATTGCTGGGTGATAGAGAGTTGATCTTCTTTAAGAGAGTAAAACTAAATAGACTGAACAGACTGAAGTGGATGAACTCACATGAAGGGACATCTGGGTACACAAACTTGACTCAATAGGCCATAACATATATGACACATTACATGAAATCCTATGGCTGTGCTATAAGGGGGTGCAAATATGGCAGGGTATCTAAATATGTCTAAGATGTGCTTTATGAAATACCAAAAATCCAATAAAAATATACCATTATAAGGACAAAAATTAAATGTCCCCATGATTTTTCTGAAGACTGAAATGTTGTTTATATTTTACTAGCTATTAAATGGATATATTTTTATTTGTTCTCCTGTAATATTTTTTAAAAACATCCTTTTATATTCAAGGGCCCATATTACACTGAAGGTTGAATGTATAACCAATGGAATCTGGAAATTTCCTATAACATTGATTGCTACTGAGCCTGAAGTGGAGGATGTCATTGACATCCAAGGTGTTGGATTATTTAAGACAGCTATGACGGAATTTAGACTGACAAGTCAGACAAGGTAATATATATATATATATATAACTGATCTTATGAGTAGAATTAATGCTGAACTCTCGAATGAAATTTAAAATAGAGTATCTAGGTCATATATAGCTGGTGAAGCCTGAATAATACTATTTTTTATGAGACAAAGCTTTATAGACTTCATAACATTTTATTTACAATTTGGAAGACCAAGTTAAGTGATGACCACTAAGACAAGCAAAATTATAAATAATTAAACTTTGAAATTTAGAGTAATGTGTACATTTGTTTCAAAGGATTATTTAATGTATTTTCTAAAGATTGATTCCCTGTTTTTTTAATGAGCTATACTGGGATGATAAATGGTTTAAGTACAGGTGCTTGGGTGACCTGCATCAATTCTTTTTACAGTCCTGTTGGCTTTCTATTTCTGTAGCTTTGCATTTCTGGAAATTTTCTAAAAGTGAAATCACACAATACAGAATCTTTTTCATATTACCTGCTACACTGCCCTTATTTGAAATTTAATAATATTCAGAATAAATTCCCCTCAGTGTATTATATGCATTTATTTTGTTAGTTTTCAAGAGTATATGATTTTTATATTGGAGGTTTCCTCCATGCATATAATATATTTTGATCAAATCAAACCCAATTCTATCCCATCAAATTCCTGCCCTATTATCCCCCCACCATTTTTCCTTTCCAACTTCATTTGCTCTCCCTTTTTTTAACCTATTAATTCTCCTCAGTGCTGCTTGTATGTACATGAGTGAGGGACAATCTACTGGAGCACAGGTAGCCTTTCAGGGACTGCAATCATGAACAAAATTTACTCCCCCTTTCCCTGCAGCCATGAATTGTCAATAGCTCCTAAACTCAAGGTGGGACTTTATGTCACCTCCATCCATGCCACAATTTTCTCTGCCTTGATATTGCACAGGCCTTCTGCATGTAGCCTTTACTGCTGTGGGTTCATATGTGCAAATGCCTTGTCACGTTCAGAGGACACGTTTTGGTCACAGTAATTCTCTACCTTTGATTCTTATAATCGTTATATATCCCCCTTCTGTGTTGCTTTCTGAGCCTTAGGGCAAGTGAATATGATATAGATGTCCCATTTAGAGCCAAGCATGTTACAATCTTTTATTCCCTGCAGACTGATCAGTTGTGGGTCTCCATATTAATCACCATGTACTGCAAATAGAAGCTTTTGATGAGGGGTGAGAAAAGTACTAATCTGTGGATATAAAGATAGAAACATCTGGAGCATTGTAACACTATGCCCCCTTAGCAGAAAAATAGTATTATGTTCTCCACAGGGGCCTATGACATAGCCGTTCCTGGAATTTTGACCCAGTTAACAATTACAAGAATGAGTTTTGTCTTTTGGAACAGGCTTTAAATTCAGTAAGAAAGTATACATAGAACTTTCCAACATTATACAAACTAGCCAGTAGGAATGAAGCTTCCAGATAGGTACCAACTTGATTTTCCCATATCTTTTGACTCAAGTATGTCATTTCTTCAACAATAGGGTCTAACCATCAAATTCTGGAGGGTAAGCAAAATAATAGCATTAGCCTCACCTATAATATTTGAGGGGTGGTGTATGGGACCCCATTGACCAACAACACCTTGAAAAGAGTTAACCCTTGCCTAACCCTGGGCTTTTTGTTTGATAGCCTGTGGTTGTTGGGAGAAGCCTTGTTCCTGTTACAGAATACCTCCATTTTAAAAGTGATTTTATATATGTCTGTATATGTTTATGTAAATATATAGGAGAGTCTATGTTAATATATTTCCATATAGTATGGGGCATTTTCAGAGGTCTTTAGTAATAGTTATGGCTTCCCATACTTCCTTTTCATACAACAGTTCTTGATGTAGTTAAGACCCCCTTTCCATCCATGCCCCCCCCAATGGGTCTCATGTATTCTGCCATACATGTTAAGTCACATCTGGTGAAGCATTTTACCCAATGTCCTTTGGTGCTAGTTAATCCACTGGAGTCTATTCAGACTGTCTAGGATTCTTTTTTATTTAAATTTGTTCTTATTGAATTTTTATGTATTACACCCCCACTGGCACCCTCCCCTAGCACTCCTCCCACTGGAATTCATACATTCTGTCATTAGTGTTAAGGCCTACTGTTTACTTTCCCTCACCCAGCTGTAATCAGTCTCCAGCAGTTCTCAGACTAGGGCCAGCCCATCACCCATTTCCCTTGCACCACTCTGGGCCCTTTACTGATTGAGTTGTCATGGGTCTTGTGCTCGACATCATCATTACCAAAAGTTCACAGGAGCAAGCGTCCAGTGGCCTGAAAGCCTCTGCTTCCTTGTGTTCATGGACCAACTCTGGTTCTTACATTCTTTCTGCCTGCATCTTCCACAATGTTCCCTGAGCCATGGGTGGGTGAGATTCGATATAGGAGTCCTATCCAAAGACACACACACGGATGTTTCTTGTTCTCTAAAACTCATTCAGGTATGGTCCTCTGTGTGCATCTCACTCTGAAGATTTGCTGATGAGAGTTGAGGGATCCACTAGTATTCACTCCACCCCCTATTCTACTATGTTCTTTGAGCCTTAGTTGTAGACTTTCCACTGTAGATATGTCACCTAGGGGTGGGCACCTCTCAGATATATATTCTTTGTGTGTGACCAGTTCTGAAACTCTGCAATAGCCTTCATCTTTTGTAAAAAAGAAGCTTCATTGATGAGTGGTCACCACGTGTGGGCAGGGTCCAGGTGCTCTCAGGCAGTCCCCTAAGTTCTCAGCACCTATGCCAGAGGGAGGCCGGAACAGGCACTCTCTCAGTTTCACCTTCCTATGATCTCTGTTTTACCCTCAATCTATTGAAATTTCACATCCCCTGATGACCCCTTCCTAGTTTCCAATGTTATATAGGTACATTTTCAATATCCATTCATCATTTGCTGACAGCTGGGCCATTTCAATTTCCTGGCTATTGTGAATAGAGCAACAGTGAACATGGATGAGTAAGTATTTCTGTAGTAGGATAGAAACTTTGGGGAATATGCCAACAAGTGGTGTAGCTGAATTGTAAGTGGTGTAGCTGATCTACTTCTAGCTTGGTGAGGAATCTCCACACTGATTTCCATAGTGGCTTCACAAGTTTTCACTCCACTGGCAATGAATAAGTGTTGCCTTTTCTCTTTCTGTACCAGCATTTGTTCTTTGTTGTTAGAATTTTCACAATTCTGGACTGGGTAAGATGAAACCGCCATGCAGTTTTAACTTGCATTTCCCTGATGGTTAAGGATGTTGAACATTTAAAAATGTTTTTCAACTGTTTGTACTCCAACTTTTGAAAGCTCTCTGTTTAATTCCATGCCCCTTTTTAAAATTGGGTTAGTTGATTATTAATGTTTACTTTTTTATGTCTTTGCATAGTCTAGATATTAACTTTCTGTCAGAGGTATAAGTGGTAAAGATGTTTGTTTGTTTGTTTGTTTGTTTTACCATTTTTTAAGTTCCGTCTTCATTTAAATGGTGGTGTATTTTGCTCTAAAGAAGCTTTTTAATTTCATGTGATTTCATTTGTGAATTGTTGGTCTTAATGCCTGTGCTATCAGGGTCATATTCAGAAAGGGAATTCCTGTGCTTATTACATTCCACTGTATTTACTACTGTATTAGTTACTTTTCTGTTGCTGTGATAGAAACAATGACCAAATCAATTTATAAAAGGGAGAGTTTATTTGAGCTTACAGTTCCTAATGGGGTAAGAGCCCATCATGGCAGGAGGCATGGTAGCAGAGGTGGCTGGAGGAGGAGTGGAAGCTAGGCTCTACATCTTCAAGCAGACACAGGAAGCAAAAGAACAACTCAAGATCCAGCAAGGCTTAAGACCTCTCTGAGCTCACCCACAGAGGCATGTTTCCTCCAGCATAGCTACACTTTCTAAGACCTCCCAAAACAGTGACATCAAGTGTGGTCAAAAATGTCCAAATACTTGGAGCTTATTAGGGTCATTCTCATTATAACCATCACATTCCACTCCCTAGCCCCCATAGGCTCATGACCATTTAAAATACAAAATTGATTTTAGTCCAACCTTAAAAGTTCCCATAGCCATTTCCAGTCTCAATATGACTCAAAAGTCCACAGTCCAAAGTCTCTTCTGTGACTCAGGGAAATCACTTAAGTGTAAGCCCCTGTAAAATCAAAAGATAAATTACATACTCCTAACATAAAGTGGAACCAAACACACATTCCCATTCCAAAAGGGAGGAATAGAAGCACAGTGAGGTAATATTGGACCAAAATAACACCAAAAAACAGCAGGACAAACACCAAATCCAGTAGCTCCATGTCGACTTCTGGGATTTTACTTCCAAAAGGCTTAGATGGCTCAGCCTCTCCAACTTTGGTGTGTGCAAAACACATCTCTCTGTTGGGCTTGTACCACTCTCTGTATATATGTCTTCTTGGCAGATGCCTCACAGCTCTGTCATCAGAAACGTCTTCTTAGTGTCTCCACTGACAACCAGACTTCACTTTCACAGCTTCAAGCAATTGTCTGTTGGGGCATTCTTTATTCAGGACAACCCCTGCTGCACGCTGCCTGACCTCAGCTGCTCTGAAACCATGGAGAAAGAAACAATGACCCCTTCACTCTTGCATCTTTCATGACTCTAAAGCCAGAACCAGGTGAACACATTGCCAATATTTGCTGCAGGTTTAAGATGGATCCCAGACTGCTTTATCCATTTTAAAACCTTTTCTCTTCAGTGGCCCAGGCAGCATTTTTCTTTCACAAGTTGGAAACTTAGCTATGTGTCATCTTGCCCTGGAGGCACTCTCTCCATTTGTTTAAGTGCAAATCTCTAGGCCTCCCCTTAATCATTTAATCACATTATCAAAGGGATCCACTCCAGTACAGTAGCACAGTGGAGGCTCCAACATTTATCTTTCTAGTCGATTTTTCAATCCAAACTGCACATTCTGTATTTCTTTCTACCCCATTTGCTCTTTTACACTGTAGGTTTGCATAATATTTGCCATTAATAACCACTCCACGATCTCTATATTAGGCTGTCTTGAAATTTCTACTGCCAGAGAAATTAGTCCATTACTTTTCAACTTAGCCTCAGGTAAACTCTTAGGCTGTAGGCAGACTGCAGCCAGACTCTGGTAAACTCTCCCAGTTGCTGTTTAAGTCCTTATTCCCTCTGGAACTGCTTTGTTTTCAGCACTACCTTCTTCCAATCTCCAGCTAGAATGGACCATTAAGCTTTGCTTATAGAATTAAATCACTTTTCTAGTCCAAGCTTCCAAAGTCTTCCACATTCTTCCAAAACCCCACATGGTCAGGTTCTTCACAGCCAATACCTCACTCTAGGTAACAATTAATGTATTAGTTACTTTGCTGTTGCTTTGATAGAAACACTGACCAAAGCAATTTATAGAAGGGAGAGTTTATTTGAGGTTACAGTTCCAAAAGGGGCAAGAGTCCATCATGGCGAGAGGCATGGTGGCAGAGATGGCTGGAGGAGGAGCAGAAGATAGGCTCTACATCTTCAAGCAAGCACAAGAAGCACAAGAGCAACTCGAGATCCAAGACCTGGCCAGTCTTAAGAACTCTCTAAGCCTGCCCCCAGTTGCATGCTTCCTCTAGCCTAGCCACACCTTCTAAGACCTCCCAGAACAGTGCCACCAACTGTGGACAAAATGTCCAAATACTTGGAGCCTATGAAGACTATTCTCATTCAAACCATCAAAGACACTTTCTCCTTTGTCAGATTCTGGATACCAGCTCTTGTTCTTCTACTTTTTTTTTTTCAGTACTGGGGTTTTTCCTGCTATGAAAGCACTGTATTGCTAAGTTCTATTCTCAGTCTTGTCCTATCAACTAATGAAAAAAAATGGTTGATTTTACTTGATATAATTGTTGTAGATTTTTCTCTTATTTCATTTCTGGTTCCTCTCTATATTTTTTTCAGACTGTATATTTGTACCTAAAACAATAAAATTGCTATTCTGGATTTTCGGTGCATTTATTCATTTATCATTCTTTAATATTGCTTTTACCCTCATGAATATTATCTTTGAAGTTTACTTTGTCCAATATTGTTGTAAGCATGTCTGGTCTTTTAAAATAGTTGTACCATTTTCAGTATCGCTTGTTATGTTGCAAGTAGCATTCAGTTTCGTAGTCCACAAACCCACTTTGCTGATCCCTCAATTTCAGCATAAGCCGAACCAACTTTATATAATTTGCATATAAAGAAATTATGAGTACCTTAGGGATTATTTTGGCATTTAATTTTTCATTTTGTTTGCTCATTTCATCATATTACTGTTTCATTTCTTGCCTGAAGAATTTTTAGAATCTATTATTCATTTATATACTTTACAATATTAATATCAATATTATTGTAGAATTTACTTTTTCATAATTGCTATGAGTGTTACAATATTAATGTACTACTTATATTCTACTGTTATAAACATTTTTATACAATAAGGAAAAAGGAGAAACCTCATTTCCTTTTGAATCCCTTTCACTTACCACTTACCACTTCAATTTTCAGGTGAACTTTTAAAAATTTATGTGAATGATAGTCTATGATACTTTCCCTTATTTTACCCATTGTGTTATTTTTCTTTCTACCTGGACTTCTTGTTGACCTTCTATCTTATTTATTTTGGTTCACATAGTATGGAAGTTCTTTAAAGTAGCCCCACTTTAAAAAAATCACTCTCTTAGCTTTCTTTAATATGAGATTGTGTTTATTTTCCATTCCTTAACAAAGAATCAATTTCCTAATATAGAACTTGTGGAAAAGAGTTATTTTCTTTCAGTACATCCTTCTAGACTCTGTGACTTATGAAGAAGAAATTGCTGTCATTCGATTTGTGCTCCTAATAGCAATGATTCATTTTTCTGTAGTCTCTTTCAAGATATTTTATTTGATTTTATATTATAGAAAATGGGTTTTGGTATGTTTGATATGTAACTGTTATATGTGAAGTCACTATTAGACCAAATTCCATGAAGGAAGTGACTCAGATTCTTTTGTTCAGTGCCCAGGCATGTGAAGGATATTTAATAAATGTGTTCTGTAAGAAAAAACATCCCCAAGTAACTTTGTTTCCATAATAAGTACAAAGTTTGTCACCTGTATCTGTGGGGATTATTGAATGTGACTTTCCATTGAAGAAAACTTAGGGACAAAATAGAAACTGAACATACTTACTAACTTTCTAGAGAATACTAGTTTATATAATTATTTGCTATTTCTATCTGCAGTTTCATAAAACCTCTTAAACTACTATAATATTTATTATATAAATGAAGGAAGGGATCCAGAAACATTTTTACTGGCCCACTAGAGTAACACTACCATAACTATTGGATACATTTTTATTTTTATGTCATTTACTTATTTTGGAATTTTTGAAACAGGGTCTTGCTACTTAGTCCTGGAATACACAGAACTCACTATGCAGACCAAGTTGGTTTCATACTTAAATTGATCCTTCTGCCTCAGCCTATTTATTGCTGAGAGTACACACATGCAGTACTATGCCAGGCCTGTTCTTTTTGTATTTTTAAGTTACCATAAAGAGTGCTGAGTTTCACTGCAGTATTTTCATATATATATGTCATTCTACTTTGTTCTCATTTGGCTCCCTCACATACTACCCTCCGTCTTATTTTCCCTCTACTTCTGGTTTCCTTTCCCCCCCAACACATCAAAGAACAATTGAAGGTCACACATATGATTTTTTAAGGCAATGTGGCTATGTATATTCATATTTACTACATAAAAGTATTACATCAATATATTTAAAATCTTATTCATTATAATCCACACAAATATTCAGTACATTTACTAGCTGCAATTAAATAGAGTTGTGATCATGATTAGAGAGCTCCCCTTCTAAGAATTTAAACATTTCTTACTCATTGATTTGCATAACTTTCTGAGTTTGGTCAGGTATAATATAGTCCCTCTATCATCCAAACTGATTTCTTTCTTAATATATTTTTGTCCTTTGTATACAGGAAGGCTACTGATTTGCTTAACTTACTTTCATATCCTGCTGCTTTGTTCAAAGTATTTATCAGCTTTAGGAGTTTTAGGGTGGAATCTTTGGGTCGTTTATGAATAGAATCATATGAACTGCAAATAGGGATGGTTTGGCTTCTTCCTCTCCAATTTGTACCTTCTTCATTTGTCTTATTTCTCTAGCTAAAAATTCAGGTACTATATTGAATAGGAATGGAGAAAGTGGGCATCCTTGTCTTGTTTCTGATTTTAATGGGATTTCTTTGAGCTTTTTCTCTACACAGTATGATATTGTCTCTGGGCTTGTAATATATCGCCTTTAGTATATTGAGATATATTCTCTGTATCTCCTAGATTTTCCGTGACTTTTATCATAAAAAATGTTGGATTTTGTCAAAGGCCTTTTCTGCATCTATTGAGAAGATCATGTGATTCCTCTCCTTGTTTCCACTTATGTGATGAGTTACATTTATTGATTTACATATGTTGAACCAACCCTGCCTCTCTGGAATAAAGCAAACATGATCATGGTGGATGTTATTTTGATATACTTATGATTCAGTTTGCCAGCATTTTATTGAGAATTTTTGCGTCTGTCATAAAAGAGATTGGTGTATAACTTTCTTTCTCTGGTTTTTGGTCTCAGGGTACTACTATTTTCCTAAAATAATTGGAAACGTTCCTTCCTTTTTTATTACAGATTAATTTGATGAATATTGATGTTACTTCTTCTTTGAAGTTCTTGTAGAATTCTGTACTCTATCAACTGGTTCTGGACATTTTCATTTTAGTAAAATTTTAATTACTAATTATATCTGTTTGTTAGCGGTCTATTTAAATTATATACTTCATCTTAGTTGGATTTTGGTAGGTGAGCATATCTAGAAATATATGCATTTCTTTCAGATTTCCTAGTTTCATAGGTTTTTAAAGTATATTCTTAAGATTATCTGAATTTCCTCAATATCTGTTGTAATGTTTCACTTTTCATCTCTGATTTTTTTACTTTATTAATTTGGTCCTTTCTCTTTTGGTTAATTTGGCTAAAGGTAGGACAAGTCTTGTTAATCTTTCCAAAGACCAACTCTTCATTTCGTTGATTCTTTGGGGGTTGTGGCTCAGAGGTTAAGAACACTGACTGCTCTTGCAGAGGACTGGATTCAGTTCCCCAGCATCCACGTGGTGGCTGACAACCATCTGTAACTCCTTTTCCAGGGGAATCCATTCCTCTCTTCTGATCTCTGAAGGCATTGCACAACACACATTTGCTGCACTTACATCCATGCAGGTATAATACTCATACACATTAAAATTAATTGTACCACATGTGCGCAATGCTCATGTACTGGATTTCTGATCACCTGGAAATGGGGTTGCACAGGATTGTCACTCACCTTGTGGGTGTGTGGAACCTAACCCACATCCTCTGCACAAGCTGCCACTGCTTTTAATGGCTGAGCCATCTCTCTAGACCCTCACTGAATCTTTGTTTTGTTTTAGTTGTTGTTGTTTCCATTGCCTTAATTTCTCCCATGATTCTTATTACTGCTTCCTGTCTACTGTTTTTGTATGTTTCTTGTTTTTCCAAGGTGGATCATAAAATTAATATGCTCTCTCTCTCTCTCTCTCTCTCTCTCTCTCTC
>NW_008333708.1:693894-697975 GCF_000622305.1 Nannospalax galili
ATAAATTTCGGTATGTTGTGTTTTTATTTTCATTAAATTCTGGGACTTTTTAGAGTTCCTTCTTGATTTCTCCCTTGACTCAATTTTCATTCAGTAGTGGGTTTAGTTTCCATGAATTTGTGTATTTCTATTGTTTCTATTGATATTGATATCCAACTTTATTCATTTGCGGTCAGTTAGAATACAGGATGTTATTTCAATTTTCCTAAATTTTTGGAGGCTTGCTTTTTGTCTTATTATTGTGGTCAGTTTTGGAGCAAGTTCCATGGGGTGCTGCAAAGAGTATGTAATCTTTGTGCTTTGATGGAATGTTCTGTAAATATATGTTAGGTATATATGATTTATAATGTCATTTAATGCCAGGATTTTTCTGTTTACTTTTTGACTGGATAACTGGTCTATTGGTGACACTTGGATAACTGAACCACACACTGGGACTGTGGGGGGTAGGAACTGATAGTGCTTTTTCTATGAAATTGGGTGTCCCTGTGTTTGTTACATATATCTTTAGGATCACTGTATCCTCTTTGTGGATAGATGCTTAATGAACTGTATTTCCATATCTTTTCTGTCTAGTTTTGGTTTGAAGTCAATTTTGACAGATATTGCTTGTTTCTTTCTTCCACTTGCTTAAAATAGCTTTTTCTACACTTTCACTCTAAGATGATGTCAGTACTTAATGATGAAGTTTGTTTGTTGTAGTCATCAAAAAGATAGATCCTACTTTCTAATCCAATGTTAGTCTGTGTCTTTTTATTGTGGAATTAAGACCATTAATATTTGACAGTTGTTATTGACCCAAATTTATTACTTCCTGGCATTTTGCTGTGCCATTTATGTTCATTCAGATCTGTTTTGATTACTTGTTATGTACTTATTCCTTGTGCCTTCTTGGGTCTGTTTAATCTTTTTAGAGGTAAATATTTCTTCTAGTATATTCTGTAGAGCTGACTTCACTAGAAATAAAGTTCTTAAAAAGTTTTTATTATGGAATCTTTCTTTCCCTTTAAATTACAACTGGTATTTTTCTGGGTATAGTAGTCTAGACTGGAATCTGTGTTCTTTTATGACTTATAGGATATGGGTCTAAGCCCTTCTGGCTTTTATTGGCTCCATTGAAAATCAGCTGTTATTCTAATGCATTTGCCTTTATATATGCCTTTATCTTTATCATAGCTTTCAATACCATTCAGTTTCTCTGTGCATTTAACATTTTGATTCTTACAAAATATGGGGAATTTCTTTTCTGGTCCTGCCTATTTGATATTTTATATTCTTGTACCATAAGTATCTCTTTTCCTAGGTTTGGGAAATTTCTTCTATGATTTTGTTGAAAATGTTCTCTATTCCATTGACCTTGATTTCTTCTCCTTCTATACATATAAATCATAGTTTTGGTATTTTTACAGTGTATAAGAGGTCCTACATGTTCCATTCCTGGGTTATTTCAGATTTAATAGTTACATTAACTTGTGACCCATTTCCTCCATATATTTTATCCACTTGATAGTATCTATTGGTGAGGCTTTCCTCTGACCTTTGTGTCTGACTTCCTGATGTTTTTATTTTGAGTTTTATTTCTGTTTGATTTTTCTTCAGTTTGATTTGATTCTAGTTTCATGTCCTGATATTTTCATTTAATTCTGTTTTCATGGTCTTATTTCAGTCTTTTATCCATATCCTCTTTGAACACCTGTAATATACTTATGAATGCTATTTTGAAATCATTTTGTGTATCAGCTAGTTTGTTGCCATTCAGAGTAAACATTACTATGTGGGTTCGAATTCCTGGTGGAGGCATTTTGTCTTGGTCATTAATGCTGTTTTTGTTTTTGTGACGGGTCCTATGCAGCTGGGCTTGTGTCCTTGGTAGTGGTTTTTTTTTTTTGGTATGGATATCTGGTCTCTTTTTAGTTGAGTGAGTTGTTGGATGTTTGTTTTCTGTTACTCCAACTTGTTAGATTGTGGCCCAAATGAGAAATTGTTGGTGTTTAGTATTGGGGCCAATCTGTGTTGATGTGTTAATGGGATGCTACAAGTGGTATCTGTTCAGCTAGGAATAGGTGCAACTTCTGAGACAAGGATCAAACTTTCTGTGAGGTTATTAGGTTCTTGCTGTAGATATTTTGAATTCTACAGAGGGCTCACCAATTTCTACAGGTGGTCATTGCGTGACAAGGGCTGTGGTCATACTGTCAGAGGCTTGTGTTTCATGGAGGAGGGGCACAGGACATGCACACAACACTGTACTGAGGTGAATGTGGGTAGAGTTCATTATCTAGGGTCTAGGAAACTGGACACTATGTGGTGACAATCTGATGTTTCAGGTTGGACTCCACACACAGTCCCAGAGCATAAAGATAGCATATCTTAATAGCATACTTGGTTACTCTAAAAAAGCTATGTCTTGTGACTGAAATTAATTTTATTCCCTATACTAGAAATCTATTTTAAATTATCTTTATCACAAGTGTACTGTATAAGTGAAAGCTAGGGAGATGCAAGGTAGCTTCAGTTTAAAACATGAGGATGTTAGCCAGGTGTGGCAGCACAAGCCTTTAATCCCAGCACCCAGGAGGCAGAGGCAGGTGGATCTCTGCGAGTTCAAGGCCAGCCTGGTCTACATAGTAAGTTCCAGGACAGCTGGGGCTACAGGGAGACCCTGCCTCAAAAAGACCAAAAAAATTGAGGATGTTAACATATTTCTTAACATTTTATCAATATATATGTTATTTTGTGTATTTCATACAATAAATGTTAACCATATTTCAACGCCCTCCCCTATCTACACTTTTATAGCCCCCTTTTCAGAAATCTCCTTTTTTGTTGGAAAACACTTCATAGAGTTCATTGTAATCTGGTGGTTGCATCCTACTCTTTAAAAAATATTACATGTATTTCTTTCTTTGTGTATGTATGTGTATTTATGTAGGTGTAAGCACATGTGCCTCGTTTATGTGCAGAGTTCAGAAGATAACTTTTGGGAGTTGGTTCTCTCCTTCCATAAGTTCAGTCAAGAATCAAACTCGGTTTGTCAGAGTTTTTGGCAAGTGCCCTTACCCAGTGAGCCATTTTCCTGGTCCTGTATTGTGTTAATTAACCACTCTGTAATATTCTCTGCTCTTATTTTAACTAAAACATACAAACTAAATCATTTGAATTGAAAACAATGAAAATTCCTTCAGTACATCACCTGTGACTATTCCTGATCAATACAACTAAATAATCCAGTCATCAGATAAAAGAGAAAATCAAATCTCAGAATTTCATATAGCACATAAGAAATTCTTTTATTATTATTTTTTTTTTAATTAAAAGAAGCATTTCATTACAACAGCATTAACCTATTCAATAATATTTTTCTGAGCTAGGGTACATCTCTTTCAAAATTGGCTGTACATTTCTAGGTTTACAGATGAATTATTATGCTTATATAATCTTTTACTCATTATAAACTCTATAAGACATAAAATTAAAAGAGGTTCCAACCTTTGAAAAAGATCTCCACTTCGTTGTCAAAACACACAGTTTCATCCAGAAAAATTCATTCCAGGGCTCTTGACATTGAGACGTTTTCACATGCATTTCTAATCTCTATATACATGACTATCACTGGTCACAGTCACCCACCTTCTGAGCTCCTTGGCATCTGAGCATGAATACAAACTTGTCAGGTAGACAGCTCCTCTCCCACTAGAGCTTCCGTACTCTGCTATCCCTGCCACTGTCCACTGTGCTGTCAGCACCCCCATCCATTCCCCCCTATCTGCCCTTCTGGTAAATCTAGTCAGCCAGAGGTCCCTGTTCCAGGAGGATCAGCTGTTCCTCATCAACGGCAATCCATTGTCAGTATTCCTTTGGATAGAATTGGGGTCTGCTGTTCATGTTTCCAGTAGTATGTTGGGTTACTGTCTGGAAGAGCTTTTATCTATCCTGGCCAAAAACTCGACTGAAGGTATCACCTGTCTGGCTTAGCTCTTTGTCAAGTAACTTTTAGTTATATATATGTGTGCTCTTATGAAATTATATTGGCCCCTTTAATCTTTGGTTATACTTCCCTTTTGGGTGTTTAAGGACATAC
>NW_008333708.1:698711-712353 GCF_000622305.1 Nannospalax galili
TCTCTTTCAGATTCTTTCTTTTCCTTTACCTCCCTGGTTCCTTTCCATTATCCTGGTTCCTGTAGTTATGTCTGGATACAAACTCACTTATCAGGGTGTGATTCTAGGATCCACATATGAGGGAGAAAAAATATCTCGATTCTTTTTCTGAGTCTGTGTTACTTAACTTATTATAACAGTTTCTAGTTTCATCCATTTGCCTGCAAATTTCATGAGATTTCATCTTGACATTTTGTTTTCAATAGCCTACTTTGTCTCAATTTAATTGAAAACTGCCTTATTCAATTAATTGGAGAAAGACCAAGGACCATGTTTATATCACAAAGAGAGAACAGAAGTATATTATGCTCCTCTAAATATCCAGTTTTATTCAAGTGTCATTACGATTTATTCTCATAGTGTTTAAAATAATATTCTAAATTGTATCAACTCTGATTATACTAATATTAATTTTGATACATTAGAGATATACTTAGCCTCCTATTTCCAAAGACAGAATGTCAAGATTTCAACTATGTCTTAGGTTTTCAGAACAGTACCTTAGTAGTTCAATGATTACTTTCTTGATTCCCCTTAAAGAGAATCATTTTCACTTTTACTAGTCTTTTTAAGAAAAATGAACCAGTTAGAAAGTCAATTTCTTCAGTTGTCATAGAATTTATTTTCATTGATTCCTTGATTTTTTAAAATGTTTTTGAAGTTCTTTTCTTTCTAAATCTGTGGCTATTCCATGGTATATAAGACATATGATTCAATATGAAACACAATAAGATATGCTTCCTTATTTTGTAGAATTTTTATCAGTATGAAAAAGTAGCAGTATGTATTTTTGAAAGAATCAAAAAGGAAAACAATCCATTCTTTTTTATTATAATCAAACAATTGTGAGTTAATTTTAAATAGAGCTATTAGCATCTTTTGGTTCATTTTGTTCCAAATTACAAGGTGCTCATATCTTCCACTCGGATATATGTCTGTCTTAATTAAGTTTAAGAGAATTCACAGAACAAAGAGAAACATGAAATAGACTTCTTTCAGTGAATTTCAATAAACATTTTCCTAGGGATGAGTGAATTTATAACAAGTTCTAGTACATAAAGCCATATTTGTCAAATTCATTCAAACTGTGAAAAAGAAATCAGCTCTTGAACTCTCTTATAGTCAATGAGCTATGTAGAATTACTAAGGAATCCAAAATCCCATCAGAATATTGTATAAATTGGATAATTTATTCTGTTCACTTTTTCTTGCTAGTACAAGGCCAACGTGAAGTAATTTCATAGAGAAATCAGAGGTAGCCTGAGTTACATGGTGTAATCCTATTTCTAAGAAAGAAAAGAAGAAAAGTAAAGTGACTGAACATTATGAATTACACAAAGACCTCTGATGTAAATCTTAGGAAATAGTAGTATGCTGTCACAGTGCAGTGACCACAGTTCAAGCCTGATGGGCTTGGGGACCCCGACGGATAGAAATCAGGACACAGGGGATGCAGAGGTTTATGTGTCAGTCCATGTTTATTGTGAACCAAACCAAGCTTATATAGGAATCAGATCTGGAGTAACCAAGGAATAACTGTGGATACATCACTAAACAGAAAGTAACCAAGGAATAACCAAGGATACGTTATGTTACTACCAAGAATACATTACTTCACCAACCGAAACTCACCCAAAGTTTACAGTATCCAAGATTAAGCTACATAATATTTATAATATCTTAGATATAAGGTGTAGTGTTTGTGATTACTCTTAGCAACTATTAGAATTCATTATTTCTATATAGAAACCAAACTAACGGTTCTGAGAAACTCTGGTGTCCATAAACTGAAACAGAGCTCTTTGGTTATGTTTCCAAGACTGCCAATTAATCAGGGAAGCATAGCCTTTCAACTCAGACCATAGAAGCAGAGAGCACAGGGAAAGTCCCAGGGTGGAAGCATTCTTTCTCCAATGCTTAAGTCAAGGCAAGCTGCCACAGCCTAATGCAGCAATGGCTGTGCCCGTAATAATAGCACCTCCCAACAGTATGCTATGTTCTGGCCATGACCATTATATGCAATTAATTTCAGAGAGCATATAGAAATTAAAAACTAAATGAATTCCTAGCATGTAAGCTAGCAATTTTGGATTATGCTACAAGGCAGTTCTCACAAGTGACACATCTACAATGCAACCTCTAGACCTAAGGCTCAGGGAACATAGCAAAATAGCAAAGTTTCTTCATGCAGCAGGGGGTGATTAACACATAAACAGTTCTGATCTTTTAGGGTAATACTCAGCACTAGCTTTGTCATTTGTAGGCAAAATAAATGTAATTAAGGAATGCCATATACATTAAGAGATTTTTTTCTTCAGTATTGTAGATTGAGCATAGAGCTTTGCACATTCTAGTCAAGTATTCTGTTACTGAACTACATTTCTAATTCTCTTTAAAAAATAATTTGACCCCACCAGATGGACTTGAACCAGTGTCCAGTCTATAAAGAGGAGGGTCAACACGGAGGAATCTTTTCCTCCATGCTTCCAAGAGAAGCCAACAATGGTCGAGCAGGACCTTTGACTTATCTTCACATAGATGGAACTGGTAAAAGAAAGGAGCCAGGGGCTCCTCCCAAACCCATGGGACCCCTGAGGAAGAGATCCTCAAATGACCTCAAGAGTAAAAACAAATCAGTTTATCTGGTCCAATTGTATGTCCTTAAACACCCAAAAGGGAAGTATAACCAAAGATTAAAGGGGCCAACATAATATCATAAGAGCATACATATATATAACTAAAAGTTACTTGACAAACAGCAAAGCCAGACAGGTGATACCTTCAGACGAGCTGTTGGCCAGGAAGGATAAAGGCTCTTCCAGACAGTAACCCAACACACTACTGGAAAAATGAACAACAGACCCCAATTCTATCCAAAGGAATACTGACAATGGATTGCCGTAGATGAGGAACAGCTGATCCTCCTGGGACAGGGACCTCTGGCTGACTAGATTTACCAGAAAGGCAGATGGGGGGAATAGATGGAGGTCCTGACAACACAGTGGACAGTGGCAGGGGTGACAGAGGATGGTGGCTCTAGTGGGAAAGGAAGGCTGTCTATCTGACGAGTTTATATTCATACTCAGATGCCAAGGAACTCAGAAAGTAAGCGACTGTGACCAGTAACAGTCATATACATATATATAGAGATTAGAAATGCATGTGCAAACATCTCAATGTCAATTTCCTTAAAATGAATTTTTCTGTATGAAACTTTGTATTTTAACTACGAAGTGGAGATCTTTTTAAACGTTAAAAACTCATTTAATTTTATGTCTTATAGAGTTTATAATGAGTAAAAGATTGTACAAGTGTAATTATTCATCTGTAAACATAAAAATATACAGCAAATTTTGAAAGAGATGTACCCTAGCTCAGAAAAAATGTTATTGAATAGGTTAATGCTGTTGTAATGAAATGCTTCTTCTAATAAACAAAAAAAAAACACCAAAAAACCCCAGCATATTTTAAAATGAAATGGAGATCTTCTTTAAAGGGTAAAAACTCATTCAATTTTATGTCTCACAGGGTTTATACTTAGTTCAGTATTGGATAACTGTATTAATTCAACTGTGAGCCTAAAAATTTCCAGCCACTTTTGAAAGAGATGTATCCTTGCTCTGGAATGTGTTACTGAATATGTTAAAGCTGTAATAAAATGCTTCTTTTAATCATTTGGTTATTAAATTTAAAAAAAAATTAATAATTCTTCAAAGCATAAAAATTAGCTCCTTATTAATTAGTATATGTGAAAAACATTACTATTGAAATCTACCTGATGACTTTATATCCATGCTCAGATGCCAAGGAGCTCAGAAAGTAACCGATTGTGAGTAGTAGTAATCAGATATCTAGAGATTAGAAACGCATGTGCAAACATCTTAATGTCAATTGCATTGAAAATGATTTTTTCTGTATGAAACTGTATTTTAATAATCAAATGGAGATCTTTTTTAAAGGTTAAAGCCTCATTTAGTTTTATGTCTTATAGGGTTTATACTGAGTACAATATTATATAGCTGTAATAATTCAACTGTAAACCTAAAAATGTACAGCCAGTTTTGTAAGAGATGCATCCTAGCTCAGAAAATTGTGTGGTTATTAAACAATTTTTAAAATTTTTAAAAATTAAAAAATATAGTATCGAATGATATGGTTTATCCTGAAACTTACTTATTCTGTTCAAGACTGTATTTTTGAGATGCAACCATACTGACACATTTAGTTCTAGGTCCGCTCTTCTTCTACATTCCCCTGATGATAAGCACTCAGGGGACTTCTGGCCTTCTGTCATAGCTGGACCTGTTGTGCTGTCTGGTTTTTAAAAATTAAAAAATATAGTATCGAATGATATGGTTTATCCTGAAACTTACTTATTCTGTTCAAGACTGTATTTTTGAGATGCAACCATACTGACACATTTAGTTCTAGGTCCGCTCTTCTTCTACATTCCCCTGATGATAAGCACTCAGGGGACTTCTGGCCTTCTGTCATAGCTGGACCTGTTGTGCTGTCTGGCACACATCTGTGCATCTGAGCAGAAGATAACAGAGCACATCCAGCTTGGGACCTGCTGATATACAGGTTTCAGTGAATCTGCTGTTAGGAAATCACTGTCCATTAGTATACAGGAGTCCTCTTTAGCCACATCTCTAAAATCTAATGTTGTAAGATTTCTTAATTTTGGCTACACTTGAAAGGTGGGAAGGGTTGCCTTATTGTGGGTTTAATTTGTATCTCTCTTATTGCAATAAAAATGACTGTAGTTTTTTTTTAAAAAAATAATAATTTAAGAAAATTTTACTGTTATATAAGAAGACTTTGAGCTTGTCGTCTTCCTGCCTCAGCCTCGTAGTAGCTCGATTACAGGACTGTACCACCAGACCCCGCAGGACAAGATGCTTTCTATACATGCCTGAAATTCCTTCAGAAATAGTATTTTATTTTAAGGTGGTCATCTTAGGTGGGCTCTGAAGGTGGAACCTAGAGCCTTGCATGTGCTAAGCACTTTACTAGTGAGCAATACATCCACCAGCCACAAGTTTGATATTTTTTCAGTAGTGTATCAGTAATCCCAACCCTGCTCTGTAACAAAACACACAGAATCTTGCAGAGAAGCTCAATTTTTGTCTGGCTTATTCAGCTGTGCTTCTCTGTAAATGCTTGTACGTCTATTTTTTTTTCTTATTCTGGACTTCCTCATTTTTCTTTTTCTACCTTTTCAGACAAAGTGTTTCTGTGACATCTCTTTTGTTCATCCTCCTCTCATTCTCAAGTTCTCTTCCCTAACTCTCGTGGCTCAATGGCAAGCCCCACAGCTTCTTAGAGTCCTGGGTCCTCTCATATTTGCATTTCATCAAAGCTAATTCCATCTCTTCTTTGGTTCTCTTCTGCTTTGACAAAGGCCTAGACCTCCAGTGAATGCTAACACACCTGTGCCATCACAGAGGACACAGGAGTGAAACATCTGGTTGTCCCAGTTAATTAACTCTCTGTGAGCACTGATGTTCACAACCAGCAAGTGCTGTTATGTTTCAAGGGAAGTTACCCATCCCATCATGTGATCTCTCCCATATCATCAGAACAGGCTTTGCAGTTGATTCCAATATAGGATCTCCTCCTCCGTTCCCCCATGTAATAAATTTCTAGGTCCCAGGATATAGTCTACTCAGAATCTTTCTAGAAGCCATTCTAAATCCTTCTATGTTGATTGACATCTTCTCCCAAGATTATTTCAATAACCCATTGAAATCTGATGTGACAGAAACAATAAATAACAGATAAAACTTTGTTTATTATCCACACGTAAAGACATGCAGCAATATTTTTATAACTTCTAAAATGGGCTTTCAGGATTTTTAAAAATTTTGTTTTAGGAACAGAGAAAAATCTATTAGATAAGGATAAATTGCATAGCTTACTGCTAGCCAAAAACATTTCTCCCTAGTTTCCAGAGTTTATTACAGAAAATTGACATTTGAAATACATGTGAATAGGTCATAGTGCTATATTAGAATGATACTATATTTTATAACTTCTGCTCTAAATAACACAGATTCATTACAAATTAATTTCTAAACCTTTCATAAATGAACTTTATTTTCATGAGATAATTATAACATGTTCTACATTAATCACCAACCACAGTAAGTATCTGAATATGACACTAATAATTATGCTCTCGGTCTATAAGATTTTACAACTCCAAAATTAGGCTTATTGGTTATTTTTGCATATTTTTGTAGGTGTGTAAAAAATTAACTGTCTGAATAATGAAGTCATTTCCAGAGTCAGGGAGCTCCCTGCATTGAGATTTATAAGGCTCATCTGAGCAAGATGCTAGGAAGCTTTAAGTACCTTAAGCCCAATTTTTAGTCCCTGATAATTACAAACTAAAGAAAAAAATATTATGATAGCATAATATATCCTTATTGGTTCCCTATTCCAACTTCAGCTACAGTAATTCAATCACATTTTATGTACTTTATATTTATCATTGTGAATAGTGCTACAATAAATATGGATAGATGCCCAAGTATCTCTGTGGTATATGCACCTAGATTTATTTAAAGTATTCAAATATGTATATAAATATATGACCAATAAGTTCATCCTCTGAAAATTAACTTTTCATTGCATTATCCCATTTATTTACTTGGTTATTTAATTTGGGGGAGTTCTTTGAGTTCCTTATACATTCCAGTTATTGGTTACTTGTCTGATAATTAGCAGCTATTTATCTTATTCTATACGGTTTCTTGACACATGATTTTTATCTTGCTGTGCAGAAGCCTTTTCATATCATGCAATCCAATCTATGAATACTTGGTATTTTTTCCTGAGTGATTAAAGTGTTTTTAGGCAGTCCTGGCCTGTGACTGTATTTTCAAGTGTTTTACCTATATTGCCTCTGTTTTAGAGGTTCAGTTCTTATAGAAATCTTTGACCAATTTTGAATTGATTGACTTGTGCAGGGTAAGAGACAAGGAGCTAGTTTCATTCTTCTATTTGCTTTCCTAACATATGTTTTGGTGTCAATCTTGTCTTCTTTGTTTGTGTAATTATTTAATGCATTCAACAAGATTGATTTTATTTAAAATGAATTTGGAACAGAAGATATTTGTTAATCTAAGTAGTTCTCTATGATGTTACCATTATATTATGGCTTTACTATATACTTTGTTACATAATATAGAACTTCTGTATTAAAATACATGTAAATTTGCCATCTAAACCATTCGGGAACACACAATTTGATGACCTAATGCATTTACAATGTTGTTCAACAATCACCACTATGTAGCACCTGAACACTTTCATTACCCCAAAATGAAGCCTCCTGCTCATAAAGCAGTTACTGCCTATTTCCCCTCCCACAATCCCCAAGTAATTATTAAGTGAGTTTATCTGCAGGGATTTGTATATTTTATATTAATAGTCATATGTATATGGTCTTTTACCATTTTTCAATGTTCACCCTTGTTTATCATGTGTTAGTACCTGTTTCTATTTTTTTAAAAAAATTGAGACAGGCTCTCTACTGTAATCCAGACAGGCCTTGAACGTGTGGGAGATTTCCCACCTCTGCATCCTGAGTGGAAGTGATTACGGATATTAGCTACCACACCATGCTTTATTCCTTTAAGGAACTGAAAAATACTCTATTCTATGAATATAATACATCCTTTTTATCTATTCAATAATTGATGGTTGTTTTCACCTATTGACTGCTATGGACATTTGTGTGTTTTTAATTACTCATTTGCAATTGTTTTAGGTAATACATCCATACATAGAATTCTAGCTCAGATAATAAAATTATTTTATTTGCATTTCTGTTTTCAAATACTGGGTAATACTTGTTCAAGAAAATATTTTGGGCTCCAGGAATACTGTATTTGATATAGACTGGATGATTCATTAACTAAAAATAATTTGAGCTCTAGCTTTTGATGGACTTGGTTCCTCCGTATAGAAAATAGCAAGGAGATAGATAGCCTGTGAGTAATTCTCAAACAGTACATATAAGAATTACTTAGTCTCTATAAGAAAGATAGCTGAAAAAGCCAGAGAAAGCAGGCCAGTAAGCAGCATTCCTCTGTGATGTCTGTGTCAGTTCTGTCTTCCAGGTTCCTGTCCTGAACTCCTGCCCTGTATTTTCTTGATGACAAATAATAACCTACAGGCTGAAATAAACCCTTTTTCCTTCACAGGCTACTTTCGTTCATGGTATTTATGACAGCAACAGAGAGCAAACTAGAACAGAATTTGTGGTCTTGCCATAATAGACCTGACCATGTTGTTTTGGGGAGGATTATGGAAGTGTTTGGAACACGGGCCTGGAAAAGCCATTGAGTTCTCACAGCTTAATGGACTATTCTGTGGGATCTTGGAAAATTAAAATGCTGAGGGAAACGCAGAAGAAAGAGGCCCAAATTGTGAAGTTTCTGTGGCAAGTAGACTATCAGGGCTGCTTTTGTGATATTTTCAATTAAGAATCTATGGAAGTGAAACCTTCTGCTTCACTTTGACAGTGGATACTGATTAGCTGATTATTAAGAGACCTTTATCACTGAGGTGAAATCATCTGGGTAGTATTTCCTCAGAGCCAGCAAAAAGAATCTGTGTTGGGTGGGGAGAGCAAGGCTATATCTCAAACTGGAAGCCAAACAGACAGGTATAGGAGTCGCCCATATGGTACTGGTTTTCAAAGCGTGAGATGGTCATGGAGAGAGCTGGTGCTTGGCACTGTGTTGCCAGAAAAGGCTGTTGGAGAAGTTCAAGGTCATTTGCCTTAAAGAGCCCAGGACTTAAGGGGTCAGGGAAAGAAGCCAAGTCTTGGCATCCTGATAGGCCATGGGAAGCCACTGTTGAAGGTGTAGCCTCAGTTGCAGTGGAGACCCAAGAATTTTGTAGATGCAAGGGCCATGACATGGCTGCTAAGGACAGTAGCAGGTATGGAGTGGAGAATCCGTTACAACAGAGGGACATGGCAGAAAGCAGCAAAATGCAACCAGATCAGAAAACTGATGGGTCATCTCTTCAAACCTGAATTAGTTGCAGAGAATGAAACTGGAAGTTGAAAAAGCTGGACACTCACCTTCTTTCTCCAGCTAGACCACACCAACTAAAAACTCCCAAAACGGCACCACCAATTGCAGACAAAGTGTTCAAATACTTGGAGCATATGGGGAGGCATTCTCATTCAAGCCACCAAAATTTCAGAGTATAGTTCCTTTTAAGTGCTATATTATTGTTTTTACTAGTGCGTTTTTCAATTAAAAAGTTCTTTGCTCATCAGAGACATTCACATATCATTTCACTTTCCTATATACTTTTAATGACAAATCAATGCTGGCCTCGTTAAATGAGTTTGGAAGTTTTTGTTTATCTTCAAGTTTTGAAGTGTTTGAAAAAGATCAGTGTTAAATCAGGTAAAAGCACTGGCTTCCAAGACTGATGCCTTGATTTTGATCTTACAAGGTGGCACATGTTCACACACACACACACACACACACACACACACACACAGATAAAGTGTAATTTAAAATAACTTTAAAACATTGGTAGAATTACTAGTGAAACCATCTGGCTGATTTAATCCTATTGCTAGTTATTAGTATAGTCAATTTTCAATTTACTTTTCAGTCACTTGTAGAGATTTTGGTTCTCTAGATATTTATCTCTCTCCTCCTAGGCTGCCTCTTAGTTTGGGACTGTGGTTGTTCATACACATTTTCTATCATCATTTTGATGTAGCATTCATTATAATGTATCCTTCATTTTGCTTAATTTAAATATCTTTCTTTTGATGTAGTGTGGCTTAATCTCTGTTGACATTTTCAACAAAGCACCTCATGCTTTCACTGATTTTTACATGTTTTTTGTCATTTATATCTCTAATTGTGTAACTTTTTCTGATAAATTTGAGTGTAGTTTGTTTTTCCTAGACTTTATGGAGATGTAGTATAAGGTTGATTTATTTTTGAATGAGTTTGAAAGGGTTGATATGAATTCTTCTATGAATGTTAGAAGCTATTTGATGTTGGAGGCTACTTTCTTTAGAATTTTTAAAATTATTTTTACAATATTTTTATGGGTCTCTTCACATAGTCTGTTTCTTCTTGATTCAATGTCTGTAGTCTTTATTTTTCTAGGAATGTGTGAATTTCCTTCTTAGTATTCCAGTTTTCCTGATATTATTTAATATCCTTTTATATACTAGTTATATAATAACTGTAATAGTCCATTGTTTCTGAAACATCCATTGTTTATTTTAGTGTGTCAGTTTTTAAAGGACTCTAGGCTGAGATGTAGGTTGGCTGATAGAGTGCTTGGCTAATATACAGGAAGCCCTGGATTTGATCTCCAGCATACAAAACTTGTCATAATGGTACATGCCTACAGTACCCATACTACAGCGGTGCACACAAGAGGATTAGAATTTTTAAGTCACCCTCTGCAACAAGTTAAAGAATTACCTGAACTACATAATACCTAATCTCAAAATTCTTTAAAGTTGGAAACGAAGCATGGCAGCACACCCTTGTAATCTCAGGTTTTAAATTGGTTTCTAGGTTCCTCACAAAGGGCATTCTTCCCTATATTCTTGCTGACCCAGTGTCTCTAGTAGGAGATGAAGGATTTATGAGTTTCTGTGAGCTCCTGGTTGTCATTGTGCTATTATAATCCTACTGGTCGCCCTATGTTTTTTGACTAATTTAATATATACCCATCATTCCCTAGTGCTGGTTTTAAAATATTTAAAGCAACACTGATAATGCTGACCAATGTAATGTGGGGTAACCCTTTGTAAAATATTTTCCTTGTCTCATGCATTAATATGATGACTGTACTCTGGCTACTTATTTTACAAATGACAAAGTGAGGTACAATTCCTGAATTGCTGAACCCAAATAGAGCTGTGATTCCAAACCAAGTCATCAGGTTCTCACAGGTAATGATCAAATTTGATGGATTATATTTATGCTTATTTTCCAGATATTATGACCCATTTGTGGCCTATTTTCTACCAGGAAGTGATCAGGACTTTTTTGTAAAGCCTGATTCTGGAAAACTTCCTCCATTTTACACTGAAGGAATTCTCATTGTCATAGGATTCAAACCCCAAATGTACAGTAAGAAATATCATGCAACACTTGTAATACAGGTAAGTAATAAGGGCAAGAATGAAAAATGTTTGCTGCCACTAAAAGCTATAAGTGTACCAAAAAGAAAATATTCCACCCAATGACTCAAGACAATTACAATATTGCCTTGCAAAAATCACTTTACTTCAATTGCTCTCTCTTGTTTAACTTTCCTTTCTCCAAGTCAAATAATTTAAATATTGAATATAACAGAAAATTTTGTTAATGCCAGGAAAAATTAATAAACTACTTACATTTAATGTTAAGAAAATATGGCAAAGACAAAATTTATAGATGATTTGTAGTCACATAACATTTCTGAAAAATTTTGTTCAAGGACTGTACATTACTTGAAACAAACCTTTTAAAAAATTATTAAAACATATTGTCAAATAATTTTGAATTGAAGAAATATATTGTAAATTGGACCATTTCTATAGAAAATAGTGATATTTTGCTAAATAGTTAAGGTACATACAGTATGGAAAATATATTCAGTAAAGGGAGTTTTTCTATAGAATTGCATACATACTTTGTAGTACGAAGTTTTAGGCTAAAGACAACGTTTAGATTATTTTGGAAAAGAAAAATAGTACAACAGTTTAGTTTCAGTACACAGGCCCAAAAAGCATGTTATCATCTTATCACCCTACAACTCCTGCTACCAAAGAAATCTCTAGACTTTTAAATTAAATATGATTAGGTACTGCCATCAACAAAAAATATTTTAAATATTGTTGCAATAAAAACTTGGATACTCATTGAGAGAGCAACTTCTGTTTATTTTTTATTAAGAATTTGGAACACCTAAGACATGATAAAATGGAGCCTCTTTTGCCTTGCATTGATAGTAGATACTTTGATGAAGCTTATATGAGAGTCAAGTTGACATTGAAACATGCATTGTAGAAATGATAGGGAAGCTTGATGAAATCACCACATTATGGTGATCTAATATGATATGCACAATGAAAAAAACAGTTGACATGCCAAGGTGGTTGTGGGAAAGTTTACGGAATCCCACCTCTAGATGATGAGATACAAGCAATCAATGAATGCTGAAGGAGGAGAATCATTTTCTTACAGGAACTAATATACTGAGAGGTAATCCCAAATGAGCAACCCTAAAATCAGGTATGCACAAGAACCACTAGATAGACTAGAACCCTTATATACATATATATGTATTTTTATTATATGTATAACTGTATATGTAAGAATAACAATTAAAGCAGAAGCCAAAAAATTTGACAGGAATGTGGGAGGGAACATGGGACAGGTGGAGAGCACTAAGAGGTATAGAAATAGTGCAATTACAATACTCATGTATGTAATTATTATAAAAGAAATATAAAAATTACTAATGAATTAATTTAAATAAGTAAACCTAATGCAAAATAAATATGTAGCATAATAAATATATTACTGAATATACTTCAAAATACGTTTTTTTCTTTTTAGTCACATGTCAATGGTGCCTAAGAATGTTTGATATATATGTTAAAATTCTAATTTTTGACCTACAAAGTATCTCAGTGGGTAAAATTGCATGTTGCTATACCTGAGTACCTGATTACTTTTTCTGGAATCCACTTGGTAGAAGGAGGGAACCAATTCCTAAAATTTATATGCTGACCTTTACATGCATGCCATGGCACATGCATGTACACATACACACCCAAGCACAAACTATATAACCATGTAAAAACTAAAGCAAAATTCTAATTTCAATAATTAAAACAAAAAGCTAGGGAGTAATCAGAGGTGACACCTAATGGTCACCGCTGACTTCCTCAGTGCACATGCACACATATTCATGAGCACCTTCACACACATGTGTACATTTCCCATAAACACATACATGCACTAAACAGACTTAGAAAACTCCAAGTTTGGGCTGGAGAGTTGTTTCTGTGGTTAAGAACACTAATTGCTCTTGAAGAAGACTTGAGTTCTCAGTACCCACATGGTAGCTAATGACTGTCAATGACTCCAGTTCCAGTGTACCTGATGCCCTCTTTTGACCTCCATAGACACTGCACACACTTGCATACTCTTAGGCAAAACACTCATAAATAAAATTAAAATAAATTTTAAAACATTTAAACCCACCTTAAATATCAAATCATAAAATCTTCGTATTTATATAAAATTATGTGTATAAGATATATATATATAGTGATATAAAATGTATAAAATGTATGTCATGGGGCTGGAGAGATGACTCAATGGTTAAGAGCACTGGCTGCACTTTGCAGAGGACCCAGGTTCAAATCCCAGCACATATGTGATGGTTAACAGAAGTCCATAACTACAGTTTCAGGAGAGTCATTGCCCTCTTCTGGCCTCCATGGGCATTGTATGACATTGGTGCACTTACATACGTAGAGGCATAACACTTATACACACCAAATGAAAACAAATAAAAAAGTTTAAAGGATGTATTTTATATA
>NW_008333708.1:712472-723377 GCF_000622305.1 Nannospalax galili
TGACACCATTCTAATCATTGAATGAGGAATGCTCTCAGGGGCTGTTACAAATCCAACAGTAGTAGAGAAACCTATTGAAGTTTCTAAACTGAAAAGAAAAAAAGGCACCAGGAAAGTGTTATAAATACTGGGGCTAGAGAGATGGCTCAGGGATTGAAAGCACCCACATGGCAGCTAACAAATGTCTGTAACTCCATTTCCAGAAGAATCTGTTGCCCTCTTCTGACCTCCTTGGGCATTGCATGACACTGGTGCATTTACATACATGCAGGCAATACACTCATACATATAAAATAAAAATAATAAATAAAATATTTTAATAGGACTTGTAAATACTAGCTATTGGAGACCGGATCAGACTTTCATATGGGAACAAGTAAGGGATGTGGGTCTCCCCAGACGACATCTGTGAATTGCTAACTATCAGTTGTTTCCATTCATAGAAATGTGCCCTCAACAAAATATCTTTAGTCATTCAATCCATGATGCCATTGGCTTTGGCTGATTTCTTTTCAAAACAGTGACACAAAATATGGATATTTCATCTGCTTAAAGCACTGTATTTTAGTAAATAATCCAGAGACGTATTATGGTTAATTTGACATTGTTTTATAAAACAACTACTGATTCCATAAGGAATTAGTGATATGGGTCTATTAATTTCTTCTTGGCTAGTGAGTCAGCTCAGCAGAGGAAGGCACTTGCTACCAAGACATGGGAAGACCTAAGTTCAGTCCCTTTCTAAGAATCTGCATGGGGGAAGGAGAGCGCTGGTTTTATCACCTTGCCTTCATACCTCAACATGCACACTGTGGCACACATGAGCATTCATGAGCGCACACGCACACACAGACACAGACACAGACACACACACACACATTAAATAAATGTAATAATTTATTCTTTTATGATTTTTATTTCAGCTTTTTATTTATGTTTAAAATAGAGTATTGGGGGTAGAAGATATTGAGTTATATCTGCAAAATACTTTTGAAAATGGGTAGTTCAAAATTTACATTTGGATTGAAGAATTATAGCCATAAGTAAAACTGCAAAGCTTAATCTTTATTTTATAAAATAAGTTTATTATTATTATTTATCTTATTTAGAAAAATGTCCTGAATAGTTTCCTTTAAATACACATGGAAACACTACATCAGTCATTGTAAAATTATTACAATCTTTATTGAACTGTATGAAACATAATTAAGACTTTAACAGGGATGTATTTTTCTGTAAACATTTTCCCAAAGTCTTGGTTGTAAATAGCTAGTGAAGATACAAGTCCCATGTAGCTCCTCCTTGTAGTCGCTAGGTGCTGGATGTGTGTGGAAATCCCTTCCTGTAGCCCACTCATGTGAATTCAACTACATGCTGCTATAATGTTCATGTATCAGTACCAATTTCCAGGGCAGCACAGGCCTCTTCCTTTGTTACCACCCTCATTTCTGTCCATGAAGTGGTTCACATATAGTGGGAAGAAAGTTAACATGACTTGTGCAGCAGCTCCAAAATCAAGCTTTGTTTTTCTGGTTTCAAACATACTCATACTAAGTGAAATGTTTAGCACAAGTACATCATGTTCCTCAGTTTGCACTACTTTTGAATAATTGATTCATTGACTCTGAATGCATATATTTTTACCAACAGCAGATAAAAGGACCAGATCTGATTAAAATAAGGGCATACTTTATGGAAAAGAAATGTGTACTCTTGCTTGGTATCTGCTTATAGGTGTCAAATTACACATCTAGCATGGGGAATTGCAATGTTCACTTGTCCTAGGGCTTACCTTAAATAATTCTCTTAGTATATATGGTCCTATTTGTGAGGAGGAAGCCTATATAAAAACAGGTGGTAAGATGGGTCAGTGAGTAAAGACTCTTGCCACAAAGCCTAACAGTCTGAGTTTGATTTGAAGGACTTGGAGCCACATGGTAGGAGAGAGCTCACTTCCTCATGTTGTAATCTGATCAGCATAGGACACAGCAATGTGTGCATACAAACCGACACACACACAAATAAATAATAAATAAATGAAAAAATGTGCAGATGGCTTATGGAAATTCTGCAGAATAAATGGACTTAACATATATGTATGTTGAACTATGAATACAAACATGTTGAAAATGTGAGCCTGCCTAATTCACCATGCCGTGGGAAATTACGCCTATTTGCAAAAGCAGAAAAGAAAAAGGTTTTAAATAAATCCCTATGTAAGTTGTATTGACCTGGAAATAGATTATGCTTGTTTTCAATGATCTTGTGCCTCTCTTGGTGTATTTTTAAATTTTTATACTTTTATGATCCACAAATCAGATCACTATATTTTACTAGTCATGTCTGTAGCCAGACATTCTTGCAAAAGTGTATCTTGAAGGCATTGTTCTGTTAATTATAGTTGATACCAGGCAATGATCTCATGTCTACTGAAGAGTCTTCTTTATAATAGCTGATGCTTAGTTCAACTGCAGTGCAGACCTTTAGCTGAGAGATTTTCTTGTCAGTGGATAGCTCTTGATTCATAAATCCAAGAACATTACTTCATTTATTTCCACATTAACTGTCATTATCGTCACATCAGCTTTACCACATGGAACAAAAAAATTATTAAAATGGTGTTTCCCTCAATTTTTGTAGATCTCTGGACATTTCTTATAATATTGTTCCCTCTATTATTTATTTTCAGACAAATGAAATATACCGGTTGTATGAAATAAATGGGTTACCTCCATCACCCAGATCATTGGCGAACATAAAAGCTAAAATTGATACTACTAACAAGCTATGTGGCAACATGCCAGCAAGTCAACACAATTTCATCCGTGAAAATGCTAAACTCCGAAGCACAGGAGTATCTTCTACCATTAAAGGTGCTCCTTTGATGAAAAAGAATAAATAATTTTTTTCTAAAACATTTCTTGGTCTCAAGTACAACTGAATATTTTGTTTCCTATCTCATTCCTGGGAATACTTCAAAGGGGTAGGGGTTTAATAATAATGGGCTTGTATTTTCTTGTCTTTTAAAATATTGACTTATTCTATTTTTGAGTTTTATGTTATAGTTCTTATCTTATTTTAAATTTATTTTTATCTTATGTGTGTGAGTGTTTTCCCTGCTTGTATATAAGTGCACCTATGTTGACAAACCCCGTGGAGGCCAGAAGAAGGCATCAGGTCCTTTGGAACTGGAGTTATGAGTGGTTGTGGGCCTCCATGTGGGTGATATGACTTGAACCCAGGTCCCCTGCAAGAGCAAACAGTGATCTTAGCCACTGAAACATCACTCTAGCTCCTATTGTATGTTTTTTAAAATGGACTTTGAATGCACGTATCGAAATATCTTTATTTATAAAATGCAAGACTAAAACATGATCTTAATGGCAATGGTATTTTAAATGCCAGTGCTGCTATTAAAAGTTACGTAGCTATTTCTTATGAGACAAAACGATTAATGATAAATTTAGCATATAGCCTTGAAGGATTTACCATTTCTCATATTTGATATTTAGAATATTATCTGCTTTTTAATAAATAATCTTAAAATTGATAGACTATGTGTATGTAGCCTTTATGTTCCTTGTCCTAATTTGCTTTTCTGTTTCTGTGATAAACAACATGACTTAAAGCAACTTGGTGAAGAAAGAGTTTGTTTCTTCTTGCAGGTTACAGTCTATGATGGTTGGTTTTAAAATCAATTTACTACAAATTATTATTGCTGAGTAGGGAGCCTCAATTGAGGAATTTCCTTATTTGCTTTAATTGATATTGGAAGACTCACCCAAAATGTCGACAATACCTTGTAGTGGCAACCCAGATAAAAATGGGCATGGCAGGAGGAAGAATATTCACCTTTTGTTTGTTGGACCTTCTTTCTAACCATCAAATCAATTTATCCCATTGCTACTGATGATGGTTCCTTCACTGATATCAAAATCAGCGTTTTCAGGCTTCTAGCTTTGACCTAGTACCAGTGGCTCTCAGGAAACTTCCAGGCCTTCATTGAAATTTAGACTGTTAAGACATCCAGCCCTGGGGACTGATCAGCCAGTAGATATTTGGCCTCTTCTGTGTGAGACAGCCAGTGTGGGGCTACTCTGACTGCTGAGGTACCTAGCCTTAAGGACCAAACAGCTACTACCAGCTTCTAGGGCTCTCAGGTGTGAGTCAGGTGTTGTTACTATTTCAGCATAAGCAGATTTAATAAATATATATGTCTTCATTCTATTGGTTCTGTTCCTATAGCAAACACTAATACTCAGTCCATCATCAAGAGCAGCCAAAGCAAGACCTCAAGAAAGGAGATTGAAGAAACCAAGGACGAACCTTGCTTATTTGCTTGTTTCCACTGGCTTGCTCAGCTAGATTCTTATACAGCTCAGGCCCTTCTGCCTAGAGATGGAACATCCATGGTAGCTTAGGCTCTCCCGTATCAATTAGCAATAAAGAAAATGTCCCAAGAGACTTGCACAGAGGCGATATATATAATGTGTGCTTGCCGGCACATGCGTGAAAATCAAAAGATGACATCAGATCCCTAGAACTGGAGTTACAAGTAGTTGTGAGTTGTCATGTGGATACTGAGGAACCAAACACAGATCCTCTGCAAGAGCAGTAAATATTCTTAACTGATAAGCCATCTTTCCAGCCCCAAGAAAGCCTGTTTTGATGTGTGGATGATCCTTGAAAGTGGACTCATTAATCAGAGTAAAACAGAATATGTTCAGTGGACTACCATAATAAATAGACAACATGATTCATCTTTAAGATATTTTTATACAAATGACTTGGCTCTCTGCCAAACCATACACATGGATCCCATGAGTAAGAATATGTAGCTGTCTAACTTTTTGCACACAAATTTCATTTCCTTCAAAGAAAAGGAACTATTTGAAGATAGGGTTTCACAAATTGTAATTGTGGTCTGTGAGACAAATAAAACAGCCTGCCATGAATTTTTATACAAACCACAAACTAAGATTAAGTTATATATTTAAATGGAAGAAAAAAAATCAATATGACTATTGTGTGACAGAAATTATATAAAAATGCACACTGCATTGTCTATGAAAACATTTTATTAAATCCCAGCAATCCCCAATCATTATTTATACATTTTCCATGGTTACTTTTGCAGTTAAATACACAGAAGCCATATTGTTGCAAACCTGAAACTATTTCTTCTGTAGCTCATTACAGAAAATGTTTGGCAATCTCTATATTAGCCCAGCGTTGGCCTTTAGGAACTACTTTAAATTTAATTGTGGTTTTCCTTACATAGTGTTAAGCAGACTTTTTGGAGCACATTTATTAGATTAATCAATCAGTATTGTCTGGAGCAATTGGGATAGACTGGAGTGAACCATTGAACTGTCTCTTCTGGGATGTGAAAACGTGCTAAAATTCCATTCCTCTGCTCTGTAAAGTTGTTGTTTCTGTTTGTTTGTTTGTTTGTTTGTTTGTTTGTTTTGAGTAGAATGTTCACCATCACTGTCTGTTCTTCCCACTGCTTAGTGGAGGACAAAGGCTATGTGCAATTTCTGAACATGTTTCTCAAAAGCTCTTAAAATCTTCCAAATTTTCTCTTCAGGAGTATCTTTTTCGTGAATGTATTTACAGATCTAGTTGCCTTTCTGTTTTTGTGTTTATGATAATGCATAATAATTAATCATAGCATCCTATATTGGATCTTTGAGAATCATAGTTGCTCTGCTAACTGACAAGCTCCAATAATTAAGATACTCTTGATGGAATACATTTGAATTTGGCTTTACTTGGTCCAAAAAGAAAGTGAGGATGAAACAATGAGACCTTTTATTAATTTATCACATTGGGATTATTTCAAAAATACTTGAAATTGTGATGCTTGCTGAGTTTTCATGTTTCAATTTTTACTATGTGTTACCTTCTTATAAAGAAAAGTCTTAAATTTGAAATGTCAATGCCAATTGTTATTTGTCCTAAGGAAAGTGGAATGGGGTAAATTCAAGTAGGAAAAAAACTGAATGGTGAATAAAAATATAAGACCCACGTTTTGTTTAGGAGCCACAAAGAATATTGAAGCAAGGGCTTTCTCTACCATTTCCCCATGGTGCTCTTTCCAGATGGAAGAAAGGCTTTCTGCTCCTGCCAAAAGCTATAAATCTTCCTTTGTGGTATCTGTGACGACATGAGCATGTTTGATTTAAAAGCAGAGTTGGAATAGAAGTGTCAGGTAGTTAATGTCTCTTGGACCAACTTTTGACCAATTATGGATCAACAATGAACAAATGGAACTTAAAGATACTCCTATATTCTTGCCCCTGGTGTGTAACTTCTCTGAGTTATTTTCTCTGTTTTTACCAGAGTTTCCAGGGTTAGGTTGAACTCCAATTTACTGTAGTAGTAATTTTGTCCAATAACACATAGTGGATTAGCTTTCTTTCGGATTCCTTTATAGTGTCTCCTGCATCTATCCCCCAAATAAATGATCTACACTCAAATAACTTTTCAGGGTTTGATTTGAAGATTACCAATAAGACAGATATTTGAACCTTGGCATTCAAAACAATATAGACAAGTGTCCCTCTTACAATATCAGTACCATGATGGGCTCAAGATTTATAATTTTGTTGACTTGCTACAGCTCTCACAGTCCATCACATTGTTTTCCCAGATGTCAGGGTAGTTTACATTAAATTTAAGATACACCAATATGTACATCAACAAAAGATGAATAGTTAATGAAAAATCAAATGTGATATATATGAACTACTATAATCCCTTACAGTAGTAAAATAATATATAAAATACAAAAATACTAGGTAAAAATTAGTTATCAATGTTGGTGGTAGAAGAGCCCATAATTATCTTTTAAATTCAATTCAGGAAGTTTGAACTGACTTGAAAACATTCCCCAGCCAACATAGTGTATTCAGAATCATTCTTGTGTTTTCACTGTAGATCACACTCTGTTGGTTACTTTCTGGTTGCTGTGACCAATTACTTGATAAGAAGAAGCTTAAGGAAGGAAGAGTTTATTTTGTTTAGAGATTAGGAAATGATACAGTTCATTTTGATGAGGAGTGCATGGTGGCAGGAGTGTGAGGCAGCTGGTCATTGCATTCACATTCAGTAAGCAGAGAGCTATCAAAGCTCATGGGCCAGCACAGGGGCTCACTTCCTCCAGCAAGGTTCCACTTCTTAAACACTCCATAACCTTTCAAAACAGTACCATCCACTAGGGACCAAGTGTTCAAAAACATGAGCCTAAGGGGGCTGAAAACATTCAAATCACATTTTTTCCATGACCCCCTTAGACTCATGGTCATTTTATAATGCCTTATGCATTCATTCCAAATTCAAAAGCCTCCAGAGTCTTTAATTGTACCAATACTGTTCAGATGTCCAAAGACTGTTCTTCAATTCAGCACAGTCTCTTAATTGAGAGCCTCCATTAAATAATTTAAAAGGTACATGTTTCCAATATGCAATGCACAGAACGTTGATGTTCCAAAAGGTAGGAAAGTAGGCATAGCAGTGAAAGTTCAGACCAAAGAAGGACCAAAAATCAACAGAAAAAGCTGTAGACTTTTCTACAAAAATAAAAGTAGTTCCTATTTGAAACCTTGGGATTGTGATGAAATCTGGGATCCCTCAGTCATGGGAATCACCAGACCTCCAGCTTTCCTATGTGTGGCACATGTAGACTTTCTTGGTTCTGTCCCACTGTTTTCCCTTCCTTGGCAGACATTCCACGACCTTGGCTTCTTCAAAATCCTGGATCTTCTATTGCAAGGAAAGCTCCACAGAAGCCTTCACAGCTTTACACAATGGCCATTCAGGCCCTCCTTGCAGAAAATTCAACATTGTCACATATTACCTGGCCTATCAGCTTTCTGTAATCCATGTGTCGGTATTTCTTGAATTTTGCATTCCTCTAAAGCGATCACCATATGGACAATGATAACAATTCTACTGCTACTTGAAATGTAGTCGTTCCCTTTTCTACCATAGCTGCAGTGGTTTCGGTGCACACTGTTAGCTAGAGAAAATACTTTCCTTTATTGGAGGAGTAAACCTCTTCATTATTGTTCTTGGTTCAAGCTCTCTCCTTTGTAAAGTTTTTGTAATATGTATGAATGTTTCGCCTACATGTATGTAGGTATACCACATACAAGCAAGAGAAAGTGTAGTCTACAGGTCCAAAGTTTTCCACATTCCTTTCACAAATTCTAAGGCCCAAGAACCACGTGGTCAGGTATATTACAGTAATGGCTCTACTTCTAGCTACCAACACTCTGTATTAGTTACTTTGCACATTTCTGTGTCAAAATACCTGAGAAAACAAAGAAAGAAAGCATTTATTTTGGCTCACATTTAAGTGTACGTCAGTAATAGTGGGGTATTTGTGGCTGGTGTTATGGAATCTACTGTCTCAGAAAAAGAAATGTATGCTAGTGTCCTGCTCACTTTCTCTTTTCTAAGAAAATATAATTTTGGGGGGCTGGAAAGATGGCTCAATGGTTAAGATAACTTGCTGCTCTTCCAGAGTAGCTGGATTCGAAATTCAGCACCCTCATCGTGGCTAACAGCCATGTGTAACTCCAGTTCCAGGGAATCTAATGCCTTCTGATCTCCACGGGCATTGAATGACACAGGTACACTTATACACAGGCATCATTCTGTGTGAAATGATTCCATAAAATGAATGTCACCAAGGAGCCTGCAAGGTGGGTGAGGAGATAAAATCACTTCTTGTGAAGCTTGAGCGGTTTGATCCCAGAATCCCACATGGGGAAGGAGAAAACTGACTTCTGCAGGTTGTCCTCTGACCTCCACAGGTACACTATGGCATACACATGCTCACATTAAGCACACATTTTCATGCACAGACACACACAGAGAGATATACATATACACACATAAATAATGCAGTTTTAAAATAAATATTATAAAGAAAATTCCTGGTCTCATCTATGCTTCGTTATTTCTACCATCTATATTGTTTTAAAAATATGTATACATCATGGAATTACTTATTCAGTATAATTAGTATATGAGTGGTTTGAAATACCAATTTTGTGCTGAGAGTTCTTAAACTGTGTTTCCAAGCTTTATTTATTTTCACATTGTAGAGCTATGGATAAAAGGATTATTAAGTGATACCAGAGGGGTTTTTTTTGTTTGTTTTTTGCTTGTTTTTTTGTTTGTTTTGTTTGGTACTGTGTTATTTTCCTTTAATTATCTTGTCCTTATCTTCCTTAAGAAGAAGTTAGAAGGCAACTGCATAGCCAAGACTTGGACTTCCTTTCCAAGATAGCTGTGAAGGATTTATAAGACTGGTTACTAAGCCTCAGGCCTCGTTGTCCTGAGGCTAAGTCCGTATCCTCAGGCTTACATTGCCTGGCAGCTCCATATATGTTATAGCTTCAGGCAGTAGTTGTCAGTATTTTTCCCCTTACTTTTATGCATCATAGCTCCTAGGTACAAGTAGTAAGTGAACTCCATTTCTTCATTTCGCATTGAAGACCTCTACTCGCTCATTCTGTACAAGAAAATGTGGCTTCCGCTTCTTGTTCTGGACTATGAAATGAGCTCCATGCTAACTACTCTGAGTTAACAATTTTTTCTCTCTATGAAGATGTTTATCATGACTAAGTTTTTTTTGCATTTTTTATCTTTATATTTGTCACGTTTGATAAATTCGTAGAGTAAAGGGACTACATCAAAGAAGAAACATACTGTGCTGTTTTTCATAGTTTCTTTGTGTTGATTTTTTAAAACTATGTACTCCATTAGAGATTTGCCAATGTAATTCATTTAAGAAATTTGGCCACATTCAAGTGGAAATAGAAATGAAGTTTCCACAGTCTTACCTATAAACCGTAATCTCTATATTTTAGGGTCACTTAAGTAATTTCATTTTTTTTTTCTGCCAGAATGAACAAATTCTCACTGGACATCATTGTTGGATCACTTCAACTTTGCTTGTTCATTAATATCAGCCTGATTGAAAGTCTGAAAATATTCCACTTTTAAGACTATTAAAAATGTTTATTGTGGGAACTTGAGCTCACTACTACTAGAAATATCTAAACTACAGGATACAACGTGCCTTAGATTATCCTCTTTTTACCACAAAAATAGCCAAATCTAGTATTAATCCTCAAATTCTCAATTACCAGTGCTCAAGACTGCTCCTGTAGAAAAATACTACAAAAAGATATTGTGAGGAGCAAACTCACTATACCAAACAGTTCCATGGTAAACTCCTTTAGTGTCCTTTTATATTACTTTTTGCTTTCATATCATCTTCGTTTTTCTAGAATATTTTGGTAGACAGGATCTCAATGTGTACACTAGGATGAACTATAAAGTGCAATCTTCTTCCTTCAGCCTCCTGAGTGCCAGGATTACAGGATAGTGATATTCATGTAATCAAAATAGAAAAATATTTCCATCACCATAAGAATCCTCTTATTGCCCTTTAACACCACCAACATCTCCTCCTCCCTACTTATTCCTAACCACTGGAAACAAACAGTTCTTTATTTTTATAATTCAATCATTTCACTAATGTTATAAAAATGGAGTCACAGAATATGTGAATTTTAAGGGTTGAATTCTTTTCATTCTTCATTTTCATTTGAAATTCATCCAAGTGGTTATGAATATAAAAGTGTGTTACTTTTTGTTGAAGAGAATTATCCAATGGCAAAGATGTGGCATAATGGTAACAAATAATGAAGAATATTTGGGTTGTATATTGACGACCTCAAGGGAATGCACCATTATCTTTCATGCACAGAATATTTTATTTTTGAGAGATGAATGTCCAAGAGTTAAATAACTGAATGTCATAGTACTTTGTGCTTAGTTATATTTTTAAAAACCTGGTAAGTTTCTTTCAAAGATGATGGACCC
>NW_008333708.1:723504-733246 GCF_000622305.1 Nannospalax galili
ATATAAACTCAATAAATATATATTTTTATGTTTACTGTGAAAATTGTCTCTTCTTAATGCTTGTCACTCTTTTATGTGTGTGCATAGTGGTTCCTCATTATGAATCAATTTACATTTCTTAAATGACTAATGGTGTTGAATATCTTTTCCTAAACTTACTTGCCTTCTATTTCTTCTTCCATGTGATATATCTTCATGATTTTTCCTATTAACTTCTTTGTTCCATTCTATGGGAAGCCAGTTTTCAGGCTGATTCACAGCAGCTTTGATATTATAGTGTTATATGATTTTAATCATTGACTATCCCCAAATAAGTTCCAAAGTGTCTAGATAATGCAGATGAAACCCTCAAAGAGCATTTGCCTTGCAGAAGTTCCTCATCATTTGAAACCAAGCTTCTCTTCATTTCTGTTATACACTCCATCCCACACAGACTTGGGAAATTGTTACCGACATCTTCTAGCCTCTGTTTACTATATCTTCAAACAATTGTAACTTAAATCATTTTTCTGAGCCTTGCAAAGATAAGTTTCCTTCAGAATTCTTTAAAATCATTCAATCTTTCCAGTTCTTTAAAAAGCATTTCATATTTCCTGTTCATAAAACTACAAACTAAAAGTAAGTTGCCAAATATGCTGATTAAATGAAGTGACAAATAAAGCAGACCATCTAAAATATATCTTAGTTATATCTCAGTATCATATTATTAGATACAGAGAAATTGCCTTTATTTCTGTCATGACTTGCACTAAAATAAATGACTGAAGTGTGCCTTATACTGCTTAAACAAACCACGTTTTTTTGCTAATGGAACATTAACTACTTTTTAGGTGACTTTGAATAAATCTGATGACCGAAAAAGAGATTCATTTGAAAGAAATTCAATTCATTCCTCGGCTCTACCACTTCTACTGGCATGGACAATCTTCTTTCATATTCTACCTTTATTTAGTCATGGCAATGCTGAGCATAGCACTTTGCCTGCAACAGGATATTTTAATTGGGAAAGCTGATACACTTAATAATATACCAAGGTTATTATTTAAGGGACAGACACACATCAAAATAAAAATGATATTCAAGTATGTTTCTAGTACAAAAATCATTCCCATGTTTGAGATTTTGCTCCATTTTGAGAATCAGAAAGACAATGCTGAAGAAGCAGTCTGCGATTTTCAAAGACAAAGAAAACCTGTGCCTTCAGCTACATCCTTGGGAATCAGTTCTCTGTGTGATTTTCTATCTGGGAAAATCATGCAAAGTGTACTGGGAAACCTTTAGCAAAAGCAAAATAGCACCTCAGCAGATATCTGAGGTGACCTGAAATTCTGAAACCAAATTTTCCTTTCTGTCTGGAGGCCTTTGTAGGATATTGTAGTCTACAAAAAAATGAATCCCATCATGGGTATGGTTTGGAAGTGGGGACAGTGATTTTCTTCCAGCTATGCATGTGATTTCTCACTATTTGAATTAACAACATAGTATATTTCAAAATAAGATGCATGTGAGGAAACAATATTCAGTCTGACATGAGATATTTATATCAATAAATTCTAAAAATATAAATAGTTGGGCAAATAACACTTTTCTCTTAGACTCATATCACTGTCCTCCAAAAATGAATATATCCAGTAGTTACTTGCAGGGAATTGTGTAAATTATGTTTTAAGTTAACTCTTATAAGAATAGAATATTATGACTTATACTGCTAGAATTTTTCATAAAACAAAATTATACTACATCTACAGTTTAACAATGTTTGCTCCAGAGCAGAGCATTCAAATTACTATATTTCCAATATAGAACCCCTAGAAATATGACTTAGTGATAAATACATTTTGTCCCCAGTTGGTGGTGATGTTTTGGGAGGTTTTAGAAGGTGTGACCATGCTGGAGGACTCACATCACTGGGGGTGGGCTTAGAGAGTTCTTAAGGCTTGCTGGATCTCAGTGGCTCTCTTGCTTCTGGAAGTGCTTGCTTGAAGATATGAGAGCTTAGCTTCTGCTCCTCCTCCAGCCACCTACTACCACCATGCCTCCCCACCATGATGGACTGTAATTGCCCTGGAAATATAGGCTCAAATAAACTCTTCCTTCTATATGTTGCTTTGGTCAGTGTTTCTAGCAGAGCAACAGAAAAGTAACTAGTACAATAGATAAACAAATCTTAGCTAAAATTCTCAGTGAATTTTTACATATGCACATATCCATGAAAATAGAACCTAGAACAAGATATAGAATATACTCATAAATACAGAAAGCTCTCTCATGAACCTTCTCTTAGCTAATAATCCCTGGAAGTAAGGGCAGTTCAAAATTTAATACTATAGGATAGATTGGACTGTTTTTAAATTTATATAAATGGAATCTCCATACAGTTTGACATGTTTTACATATTTGGCTTTCCTTCACACTTTATATCCACAGAATATTGGTTCTGGGATCCTGCTAAGGATACCAAATCTTCAGCTCCCCAAAGAGATAAATGTGTTAAAAATATACGTTCATTCTTGTAATTTTTTTTTTTGGCATTTTTCACAAAAGACAAGGTATGGAACCAAGGTAAGCATACATGAGTGGGAAAATGGAAAATAAATATATGATTGATGATAGATAGATGATAGATAGATAGGCAGATAAATAGATGATGATACATAGATAGAGATAGATTAGATGATTGATAGATAGATGATAGATAGATGATAGACAGATGATAGATAGATAGATGATAGATATAGATAGATGATAAATAGAATGTAAGATTCATCCTTGTTAATAAAGGTAGAAATTATATCATTTTTAACAACATGAATGAATCTGGGGAGTCATATACTAGGAGACATAAATCAAACACACAAATACTGTCACGAGAGCTCACATATATGGAATCTAACAAAGTTGAACTCATAGAATTGGAGAACAGAATGATTCTTATCTGAGTTTGGCAGAGGAGGAAATGGATAGTTTTTAAAAGGTTTCAGAGTTCCTGATGAATTTGTGATTGTTTAGGGCTCAAACTCAGGTCGTTGTGCATACTAGACAGTTTCTCTACCACTGAGCTACATGTGCATAAGTGTTGAGGTTTTGCTTTTACAACAAGGTTATTATAGTTAATATATATTTCAGTATAACAGAATACATTTCAAGTGTCATAAGGGAAAATGTCAGGTGAGCAAGATGATGAATTTGTTAGTTTCATTTAATCATTTTATATTAGGTACATCTAGCAAAACATCATGTTGTACCACATAAATATATGTAAATACTACTTGTTAATCAAAAATAATTTAAGTGATAGATTTTAAAACTTGAAGAAATCAGAACTCTGTAGCAAAGCTAAAAATAGTTGATAAAAATTCTGTGACAACAAAGCTAAATCTCACATAGGATGTTTTGCTTTCTCATCTAGGCTAATTATAAAAATCCAGAGCATGACATCTCTCAAAAACAATAATGTGGTAACAATAACTAAATTGGTTATATCTCAGAAGCTTTGTTAGAACACAACAAGAGTTATCTGTTTGACACAAGATTTCTTAAAAGGGAGTTGGAGGAGGGAGTAAGGAGACAGAGAGGTGACGGGGGGCGATGAAATTATGTAAACACCGTACTCAGATATGAAACCCCCAAAACCATAAATTTAAATTAAAAAAGTAAAACAAAAATACAAAAGTACAAAAGAAAAGATTTTTATAGGACCAATTCATTAGCATTTTGACATTTGTATGTGTTTCATAAATTTTCTTTGTTTTTTTTTTTTTAGACAAGCTCTCTCTGTAGCCTCAGCAGGCCTAGACCTCATCATGTAGGCAAGGTTGGCCTCAAGCCCACAGAGATCTATCTGCTTCTGCCTCCTGAGTGCTGACATTAAAGACATGTGCCACCATGGTAGGCCTTGTTTCATAATCTTTGTATAAGGTATTAAAATTTCATGAGGATTACTGATACCTTATATGAATATATATTACACAGTTGTCTAGAAAATCACACAACCATAAATACACATTCATCGATAACACTCTTAGAAGTTCATTAAGACTCACAATTTTGAAGTACATAAAGGCACACTTTTTTACATTTCTGAAAACAAGAGACAGAATTTCAGGGAAACCTGGGCCTTCAAAAATGAAAAAAAAATATCACTGTGCTCCAATATGAAGACTGAGATGGATACTGGCACATAAGTTCTGATAGCAATTAACTACAAATGCCGTCACCTTCACTCCACTAGAGTGTCTGAAACTTTCTGCAACATGAAACATTTGATGATAAGCCATAAGTGTTATTTTTTTGTCATCATTTATAGGAAGCTGGTAATATATTTTTACTTTAAAATTGGTCATTTGAGTCTAACTAAAGCAACTGAATAATGTTACCTGTTAAGGTGAATTTTGAGATTTCAGTTTGAAATTTAAGTTACCAAATAACTACATGCATCTATGTTTCCTTCATTTAATATAGAAGCAGCTAAAACCTTCATAGTAGGGTTTTAAAAGAAAGTAACTCCTCAGTGACAACAACTAGAGTAATAATAAAATTATTTTCCTGGTTTTGGAATACATAAAAAATTAAACTTATTAAACACTGATAAAATTTAGATGCTCATGAAATTGTGTAAATATTTATTTTTACATAAAGAATAAAATCTTGACTGAATACTTGATACTGGAGGACATAGAGTATCTTCAAAATTTTTCAGATATGACCAATATTTTTATTTATTATTTGTATTATGTGTGTGACTGTATTACCTACATGTATGTAAATATACTTGTGATGTGCAATGATTGTGGAGGCTAGAAAGCATCCAAAGCCCTGGAAGTGGAGTTACAGATGGTTGTTAGCTGCCATGTGGGCCTGGGAACCAAATTCAGGCCCTCTGCAAGAGCAGTCAGTGGTCTTAAACACTGAGCCATCTCTCTAGCTCCAATATTTTGATTTTATAAAAATCCATCAAAATACTGCTTCATATAAATACAGAGAATAAAACACAGGAAATATGTCATTTCAGAAATTGATGAAAAGTATGTCCTAATTACAAGACAAAATTAATTTAATAATTATTTCATAGATCTTAAGTCCCCAATAAAAACAGCAAATATTAATTTTATACTTACAAGGAAGATATTAAAACTTTATTTTCCATAATTAAACCATTGTGTGTATGAGAGCAAAAATTATCCATGTAAAATAACTCTATACTCAAAACACATAGCAGTCTCGATTATGAGTCTAGGTATTTCAGGCAGTTTTCTTTGCATAGCACAGTGCAGCATGTGCATACTACAGGTTCAGAATCTAGGTTACAGTTAATTCATGTGCTACAAGATGAGAAAGACTGCTAAAAACACCTTGGATGCATTATACATTTGATTTTAAATTAATTTTTGGTCACCGTGTTTAGAAACCTTTTACTGTTACCAGATATTTTACACTTATGTTCAGTTATTTAACCACATATGTGCTTACAAGCCACATCGAACAGTTAGGATTCAAACAACATGTATTTAAGTTTAAGGCTGTATGAAATAGGAATCATAATACCTGCTAATAAGAATTCAAGAGGATGTAACAGATTGGGAATTTTGTGTTGGTTCTAGTTAAAGGGCAGCACACACGAGTTCTTTCCTACTGTTTCTCTAAACTCAAAAGCAAGGAATAAAAGGAAGACATATGGAAAAGAAGTCATGAAAACATCACTAATGCCTGAGCCATGTTAAGTATCTTGAGCATAGGAGTGAACTCCTCCTCCCTGAAGCCTACATAATCTGGGTATAAGACATTAAAGAATCTTCTTAACCAAGAGCTAAGAAAATGAGTTTTTCTTTAGCTGCTTTTCAGGATTTCTTTTTATTTTTTTATGTGTATGTGCTTGCATGACTTGTTGTGCATGCAGTACCCTTCAGAAGTAAGAAGGGAACTTCAATTCCTCTAGAACTGGACTTGGAGATGTTTGTAGGCCATCATGGATGTGCTTGGAGTTGAAACTTCATCCTCAACAAAAGCAGTAAGTGCTCATAACAGCTGAACCATCTCTCCAGTCCCAAAGTATTCTTCCAAGTTTATAATGTTCTTATTTTGTTACTTCTGGTGATTGAATATAGAGCCTCACACATGCTTGGAAAATGCTCTACTATTTAGATACATCCCAATATTCTTTTTACTAATAAGACTTGTCACTTATTCCTTGAAACGTTCATATATATATATATATATATGTATGTATAAAATGTACTTTGATTATATGTATCCCCATCTACCTGTCTCTAACTTCTCCCCAGGACATCCTAACGCTAACCCTCTCAACTTCATGTCCTCTTCTTTTGTAATTAATAACCCTCTGAGTCCAATTATTTTTATTAAGCAGTTGGATTCACAAGAGTGCCTGTTCCATGGACAAAATACAGGAGAGTACAGTAATATTAGATTTACTTTGGACATTTCTATGGTTGTTGCTTGACAGATTTGTGATACTTGCTTCTGTATTTCTATCTACTCCTGTGTGTTTTCAAATTTTGCTAAAATCTGGGGTACAAAATACTGTTTAAAAGTAGCAGAGAAGAAGGTTACAATGCAGTAGTTCTTAAAAGAATGGTGCCAAAAGGAGCTAGAGGTCTGGCTCTCTGTATTCAGTACGCAATACTGAAAAAAAGAAATCTGGGGACTGGAGAGATGGCTCAGCATTCAAGAACATGTACTATTCTTCTAAAGGATCGCAGTTACTTTGGATGACTCACAACCTCCTCAAATTCCAGCATCTGGGGCTCCAACAACCTCTTCTGATCTCTACAGGTACTACTATCATGTGCACAAGCACAAACACAAACACACACACACACATACACATACATGTACACATACACACTCTCTCGCACACATACATATAATTAAATTAAAAATATTTTAAAATATGTATTTTGTTTGATAGCTTCATATCTACATTTAATGTGCCTCAATCAAATACACCATCCATTCCTTATTCTTCAGTTCCTCCTGAATCCTCCACATATGCTATACCTACCCCAAACTTTATGTTCACTTTTTATTAAACACACTAAGTCCAATTAGTGCTGCCAGTATGTACATGGGTATAGGACCATATACTGGAGCATGAGTACCTTCTCTAAGCCCACAGCCTATATTCATCTCCAGGTAGTTAAAAGTTTGTATATTGTTTCACAAATAGAATCTCAGCTTTTTCATTAGAAGAGACTTTTGTGTTTGCTTTTGTCTTTAGCTCAGATGACTTGAGATTGTTTACTTGTATTGTTTGCTATGTATTAAAATTATGCACAGTGGGCAGAGGATGTCTAGTTAATACAATAAAACATACAGATTGGAAATGGAAAAATAAATTGCAGATGTCAATTGTCTCCTTAGAAAATCTTGTCTTTGAAAAACGGAAGAAAATGTTCATATAATAAGTGAAACCAAATATTATGTTAAATGTAAGACAAACACACAAAATTTAATAGAATTCTTGTACATTAATTATGGACATACAGGAAGTGTTATTAAAAATATAACATGATTTCTCCATAGATTATTTTTTAAAAATTACTGATATATATAGTGTCTATATACTAAACCTATAAATCTGTATGAAATTAATTAAAAATACGTAAATTATGAAAAATACCATATTTATGTATGGAAGGCCTCAATAAATATATTACTTTCTTTCAAATTAATCTCTCGCTTTAATTGCATAGCTATAAAACTTCCAGATTTTTGTAGGAAAAGATAAACAGACATTACAACTTATATGAAAAATATAGGTACTAAAAATAACCAAATAATCTTTAAAGAGTGCAGTAATGTGCATAGAATCATTCTAATCAATATGAAGTCTTACCAAATAAATACCATTAAAGACAGATGGCATTGGCAGGATGATATTCAAAGACAATAAAGGGAGAATTCAGAATTAATTAAATGTTATATGTTTCTTCAAAAATTATTCATCTACTTATGTCTATGTCCACTTTAATTTGGTTATTTGTAACCTTTTTTAAGTTGAGTTGTAAAAGTCTTATGTGATCTATATTAACTAACACGTTCACAAATTCATTATTTGGAAATATTTTTCCCCACTATGTAGGTTGCCTTTCTACTATATTGACTGTTTCCTTTGATTATTCTTTAGGATTTATGTAGTTCAACCTGCTCAATATTGTTTTGTTTTGTTTTTGAGATAGTCTCATATGTCTAAAGCTGGCCTTGAGCTATCTATATAGTGGAGGATGGCCTTGAATTTCATCCACATCCTCCAACCTCTACCTCCAAAAGACTGGGATTACAGAAATGCACTACCACATTCAATTTCTGTACTCTGGGGCTCAAACTCTGGGTCTCATGCATGACAGATGAGCACTCTACTAACTGAGCTGTATTTTCCAGTCTGTTTTTTATATTTTTGTCTATGTTTTTGCTTACTCTTATTTTATTATTGATTTATTAATTTTTAATTTATTTGTGTGTGAATGTGTGTGTGTGTCTTTGTGTGTTTTGGGAGGAGGGGTGTATGGGCACATGGTGGAGGCCAGAGAATAAATCTGTGAAGTCAGTTCTCTCAGTTTTATGTGGATTGTGGGAATGGAATCAAACCTGAGTCATCATGTTTGGCCCGCTATCAACTTTCCCTGCTGAGCCATTTTGGCTGCCCTGCCTTTTGGTTTTGTAGACTGAAAATTATTGCTAAAATCATTTGTGTTCTAATGTTCTTCCTTTGTTTAACCAAAAGTTTTACAGTGTTCTAAGGTTATTTTTATTGAATGTTAGCAAATTTAATTTTGATCATATTTAGACCATCTCCTCTATCTGTACCACTTTTACTTCCCCCTGCCCAATATGATGTACTCTAACGTGTGTGTGTGTGTGTGCGCGTGTGTTTGTATGTATATATTAAGACCTACAGAGTTAAGTTTATGTCCTCAAATCACCATTGGTGTGGGGTCATCCACTGGAGCCTGATTAACCTACCAAGAGTAGTACTCTTTGTGTGTGTGTGTGTGTGTGTGTGTGTGTGTGTGTATGTGTGTGTGTGCCAACAATTGCTTTTATTATTAGAACATTTCATCTCTCAGGTTTAAAATGTAAAATTTAATAAAGCAGCTATTTGACACTATAATGCTTGCACACAGCACAGAGAGATGGAAAAAGTGTGAAACAATAATGCATGAAGTTCTGTAAGAAAAATACATATTTTGTGTCAATATTACAGTTAAAATTCAAGGTTGAAGGTGCATCCTTCAAATGATTTCGTAGTACTCATCAACAAAACATTAAACAGCTGGAATTAGTTTATTTTTCAAATTAAAAAATAAGAAAAAGATTTTGAAAACTTGTAGACAAGACAAACCAAAATGACTAATAAACATACCATCTGTTACCAACGCTAAGGCTATACTGAAATAAAACATTAATTAGAATAAAACATTGAGCATTATAACCCAGAAGTGTACATAACTTAGAGAATGTCAACAATGTTAGATTTCTTGGTGTTTCTTCAAGAGTCATGTGAATTTTGGAATTCAAAACCTTGACTAAGATATTCAGAATTCCCCAATCAAATCACCGTTTCAATGTCTAACTAGCAAAGTCATTTTTAATTATTTATTTAATATCCACATACTTATAAGAAGCATTTCATTACATCAACATTAACATATTCAATAACAATTTTCTGAGACAGGCTGCATCTCTTACAAAATTGGCTGTACATTTTTAGGTTTACAGTTGA
>NW_008333708.1:733281-753035 GCF_000622305.1 Nannospalax galili
GCTAATAACAGATGTTTGCACATGCATCTCTAATCTCTATGTATCTGATTATTACTACTCACAGTCGGTTACACTCGGATTCTTGGCAACTGAGCATGGATATAAAGTCGTCAGGTAGATTTCAATGGTAATGTTTTTCACATCTACTAATTATTAAGGAGCAAATTTTTATACTTTGAAGAATTATTATTTTTTAATCAATATACTATTTAAAATTTTTAATAACTACATGATTAGAAGCTTTTCACTACACCTTTAACATATTCAGTAACACACTCCAGAGAACATCTCTTTCACAAGTGGGTGCAAGTTTCTAGGTTCACAGTTGAACTAACATAGTTATATATTATTGAACTCAGTACAAGCCCTGTAAGTCATAAAATTGGATAATTTTTTAACCTTTAAAAAAGATCTCCATTTCATTTCAGAATATATTGTTCCTTGCAGACAGACTCATTGTTTTTGCTACTAACACTGAAATGTTGGTGCCTGCATTTCTAATCTCTATGCATCTGTTTATTACTAGTCATAATCTGTTGCACTTGGATCCTTGGAATCTGTGTATGTCTATAAAGTCGTCGGGCAGATTTCAATGGTATTGTTTATCACCTCTACTAATTAGCATGATGAAAATTTCCATGCTTCCTCCTCAAATATAATACATCTTTGAAAAATGTGTTGATTTGTGTCTGTGTGTATATATCACACAGAACATCCCAAACAACCTCCTTCAACTATACACCCACTTCCCAGATGGCACCCTCCCATGGCCTCCCTCCTCCAACTAGAGACCTTGTACTCTCTGATATCCCTGCTACTGTCTGCTGTGTTGTCGGTACCTGCAGCCATTCCCCACTGCTTGCCCTTCTGGTGAATCTAGTCTGCCTATCTGGAGGTCTTTGTTTTAGGAGGGTCAGCTGTTCCTCATCTAGCAGTAATCAGTTGTCAATATTCCTTTAGATAAGATTGGGGTCTGCTGTTCATTTTCCCAGTTCTATGCTGGGTTACTATCTGGGAGTCCCTTTGGCCACCTTGGCCAACAACTCAAAAGAAGGTATCACCTGTCTGGCACTGTTGCTTGTTAGGTAGCCTTTAGCTATGCATATGGACTCTTAAGAAATTGTATTGGCCCCTTTAATCTTTGGTTATACTTTCCTTTTGGGTGTTTAAGGCCATACGGTTGGCCCACATAAACCAATTTATTTTTATTCTTAAGGTCCTTTGAGGATCTGTTCCTCAGGGGTCACATGGGTTTGGGAGGAGCCCCTCACTCCTTTCATTTACCAGTTCCGCCTATGTGAACATAAGTCAAAGGTCCTCCTAGACCATGGTAGGCTTCACTTGGAAGCACAGAGGAAATGATTCCTCTGTGTTGACCATCGTCTTTGTAGACTGGACCCTGGTTCAAGTCCATCTGGTGGGGTCTCCTCAGCCTCCTTGATCAAGAGGACAGGTGACCCACCACCATTATAGGACATTCTGAGAGATGCTCACAGTCCCCTGGAACTAGTCGACCTAGGAGGGCAAGGAGCATGTGTGTCACATAGATAAATCTTGGGCAAAGACCAGTTGTTCTCAGATAAAACTTAGCTAGACATATATTTCTTGATCTGCTATGTAGAATTTGTCAGTAAGCTGTAGGTGTAATATGGTTCCCTCTAATTTTCAAAACTAGCTAGGCATTGTTTATCTCTCGCATTGTCTCACCCATCCATCACGGTTTTTCCACTTAAGGTGCCCCCATTTCTCCCTTTCTCCCTGACTAAATATCCTTCTCCTATGGTCCTACCTCTCTTGAGCTCCTTCTTTCCCTTTATCCCCTAGGTTCCTTATATACCCTTTCCTCCCCCCTCCCTTAAACTAACCCAACTTTTATCCATATCTGCCTTATTAAGGCCTGTTTCCTACTGTTCTTCTCTTTCAGGTTCTTTCTTTTCCTTTACCTCCCTCTTTCCTTTCCATTATCCTGGTTCCTGTAGTTATGTCTGGTTACATACTCATTTATCAGAGTCTGGTTCTTGGATCCACATATGAGGGAGAACATATGTTGATTTTTTTCTGATTCTGTGTTACTTCACTTAGCATAACAGTTTCTAGTTCATGATTTCATCTTTCTTTACTGCTGAGTAAAACTCCATTGTATATACGAACCACATTTTCATTATCCACTCATCAACTGAGCAACACTTAGGTTGCTTCCATCTCTTAGGTATTATGAAAAGAGCAGCAACAAACATGGATGTACAAGTATCTCTGCAATAGGATGAGTTCTTTGGGTATATGCCAAGGAGTGGTATAACTGGGTCAAATGGTAGGTTCATTTGTAGTTTTTTAAGAGTTCTCCACACTGCTTTCCATAGGGGTTGAACCAGTTTGCAGCCCCACCAGCAGTGGATGAGAGTTTCCCTTTCCCCACATCCCCTCCAACATTTGGTATCATTTGTTCTTTTGATCTTAGCCAGTCTGACGGGGGTAAGATGAAATCTTAAAGTAGTTTTAATTTGCGTTTCCCTTATTATTAGTGATGCTGAACATCTTTTAACATGTTTCATTGCCATCTTTACTTCTTCTTTTGAGAACGCTCTGTTCAGCTCCTTAGCCCATCTTTGAATTGGGTTGCTTCTTGTCTTGGTTCTCTGTTTTTTTGAGTTCATTATGTATTCTGATTATTAAACCTCTGTCGGATGTGTCGCTGGTGAAGATTTTCTCCCATTCTGTGGTTTTTCTGTTTGCTTCCTTGGTTGCCTCCTTTGATGTACAGAAGCGTTTTAGTTTAATGAGGTCCCATTTGTTAATTCTTGCCCTTGTTTCCTGAGCAATTGATGTCCGATTTAGATTTCCTTTCCTACACCTATATCTTGTAGGTTTTACCCAATGCTTTCTTCTAATACTTGCAGAGTTTCAGGCTTAACATTGAGGTGTTTGAGCCATTTGGAAATGACTTTTGTGCAGGGAGAAAGATAGGGGTTTTGAGGGTGATCTGGCTGCAACATCTATCACCCCATTGATCGTCAAATTTGATTTGGGTGATCTGGCTGGCTAGGCGGGTGTCTCTTTCCTTCCTCAAAGCTCCACATGCATCCCTCCTGAAGCTGCATGCTTGGTCAAAGAGGAAGACCTTCCCCGATAGAGGAAGACAGGTCTTTGGTCAAGGTTATACGAGTAGCTGTGCTCCCCTGCTAGAACCTCCAAACAAGCTCTCATGTGTAATACTCTTAAACAAGGCTGACTTTCCACTTCCCAGCTTCTATCAGTTGCCAATAATTACTTAGATAGGCATGGGGATTTGTATCTACTTCCTCACAACAGCGTTGGTAATGTTTTTTTGGTTTGAGCTTGCATAGTGTTTGTGCAAGTTGTTACCATTACTATAAGTTCACATGAGTAGCTGACCAGGTCTCTGGAAAACTCTGTTTCTTTGGTGTTATCCAATTCGTCTGGATCTTACAATATTTTTGCCTCCTCTACTGCAATAAATTCCTGAACCTTGGGATTCAGAGTTTTGAAATAAGTCTCCTTTTCAGGAATAAGCACTGAAGGGCCTCTTATTGTCTACACATAGGCCAGTTGTAGGGTTCTGTGTTAATCACCACCTGCTACATAAGGAACATTCTCTGTTAAGAGTTGAGAAACACAATCTACGAGTATAACAATAAGTAATTAAGAGTCACTTAATACTATAATTACTTAATAGGAAGCTCTTCATGTCTTCTGTCTAGCCTCCGGTTTCCTAGGTCTGATATCAGTATCAGGTATGGAGTTGATCCTATGAAGCAGAGACTAAATCCCATTAGAATGTGGTTGGTTACACCCTTAACATTCATGCCAATATTGCACTGGTGAACATATATTGCTAGGCCATTTATTAGTTCACAGGATTCACAGCTGGGAAATGACTTTTTTTTCTTCATATACCATGCATAGCACCTTCAATACCAGCTTGATTTCTCCTTGTTTGTCCCACAGGTCATGTATGCACTGTCTACAGCAACAGGGTCTTACTATCAAGTTCTAGTGGGTAACTAAAATCAAGGTCAATTTCCAGTAGTGTTTGAAGGTTTGAGGGGCACCTGGTCAACAGCTTCAAGAGAGGGATCCATTCCTAGCATTGTGGTTTTATTTTGTTAACCTATTGTGTCTAGGAGGAGCCATTTTCTAATGGTAACTCATTTTAACCCCTTTCTATAATACATATTTATATACATTTAAGAAGCTTCTATAGTGTAAATTTTCTGTATGGCTTTTTCTAAAGGTCTTTATTGTTTGTTATCCTTCATACTCCCTCTTCTGCCTTGCCCTCCAATTCCCCACCTCATTTAAACCTTCCTAATTTTATTATTCTCCTTTCCCTCTTTATATCACTGCACGGTACTGCCCCTCACAGGTAAATGCCCCCACTATCCATGGCCATCTGTTTGTTTCCTTATTTCTCTTTATTTTAAAATTAGGTTATCAAAGCTAGCATCCATCTATGAGAGAGAACACACGAGTTTTGTCTTTCTGGGTCTTTCCAGTATCGTCCACTTACCTACATATTTCATAATTTCAGTTTTTAATAGATGGATAATATATATTGTATATATGTACCACATCTTTGTTACTCATTCATCAGTTTATGGGCATCTAGATTGCTTCCAATTTCTGGCTATTATGGAAATGGCAACAATGAACATGAACGAAAAGATATTTCTCTTATAGGGTATAGCATTTGGGGGCATATTCCCAAGAGTGGTCTGTGTGGATCATATGGTATATAAATATTGTTTGAGGAATCACAACAACATTTTCCATAACTGCTGCACCAGTTGGAACAGCCAGCAGCAGTGGATAAATGTTCCTTTTTTCCACATCTTTACCAGAATTTATTTGTTTTTAGCCATTTTTCCCATCTTTAGAAAACTTGTTCAGCTCCTCACCCCACATTTTAATCGGGTCATTTGGGGGTTTTGTGGTTTTTTTTTTTAGTTCTTTATATATTCTAGGCAATAAGCCTATGTCAGAGGTATAGCTGGTAAAGAATTTTTTTCTCATTCTGTAGGTTGTTTCTTCACTCAACTGATGGCATCCTTTGAAGTGGAGATTTCTAATTTCATGTGGTCCCATTTGTCAATTTTTAGACATATTGCTTCCACTATAGGAATTCTGTTCAGAAAGTCTTTTCCTGTGTCTACCAAGTTCCAATGCATTCCCTACTTACTTGTCTATCTGATTCTGGATACCAGGTCTTATGTTAAGATTCCTGGTGCATTTCAAATTGAGTTTTGTGTATGGTGATAAATAGGGATCAATTTGCATTCTACATGCCACTATCCAGTTTGACAAGCACCATTTGTTGAACATGAAATTATTGTCTTTTCTCCAGTGCATATTTGTGATCCTTTTGTCAAAAATCAGGTAGCTGTAAATATGTGGATTCAAGTCTGAGTCTTCAGTTCTAGTCTGGTGATCACTGTGTCTGTTTTATCTCCTGTACCATGATGTTTTTATTACTATAACTGTGTAGTAAAATTTAAGATCAGGTCTGGTGATACCTCCAGTAGTTCTTTTATTGTTCAAGATAAGTTTGGCTATCCTGGGGTTTTTGTATTTACATATGAAATTTGGGATTTTTCAGTATTGTGTTGTAATTTTAATGAATATTGCACTGAATTTGTAGATGGCTTTAGTTAGGGTTGTCATTTTCACAAATTTAATTCTATCAATCTATGAACATCAGAGGTCTTTCCATTTCCTAGTATCTTCTTCATTTTCTTTCTTCAGTGTCTTAAAGCTTTTATTATATAAGTCTATCACTTGTTTGGTTAGATTTACTTCAAGATGTGTCATATTTTTGGAGGCCTTCATGAATAGGGTTGTTTCCTAGATTTCTTTCTCAGTACATTTGCTGTTGGTATGTAGGATGTATTGATATTTGGGTATTAATTTTATATCCTATTTTGCTGAATGTACTTATCAGATCTAGGAGTTTTCTTGTGGGGTTTTGTATTGTTTTAGCTATGTCATTGAACTGTGTTTTCCTGTTCTTCACTCAGCCTTTTATTCATACCCTCTTTGAGTTTCTTGAACATACTTATAATTTCTCTTTTGAAATCACTGTCTTGTACATTCAAAAAATTGTCATTCTCTGTAAACTTGATGGGTTTGCTAATTTCTGTACTATCCATATTACCTTTGTTATTCATGTTATTTGTGTTTTTTATGAGACCTAGGCTTCTGGAATTGTGTGGTAGTGTTTGTTGGTAGGTGTAAATGATCTTGTCCTTGTTGAATGTTTGTGTCTTTGTTCGCTGCTTCCCCAGTTTTTCAGGTTACGTCCCAACTAGGTCATGCTTGGTGTTCATTTTGGTGGCCACTTTATATTAGTGTGCAAATGGGATGAAAGAAGTTCTATCATTTCAGGTAGAAATAGGTGTAACTTTTGAGCTAAGATTCCAGGATTGATTGCACAGGGTTCAGGTTCAGCAAGCTGTGATGGGACCTGCTACAGGAACAGGATGGATGACAGGTTAAGCTAGAAGACCCCAGATCTGAGCTGCACAAATCTCAGATGGGAGGGCATAGGGAAGTCTCAGGAACCAGAGCTCAAGACCACAAGTCCTGCCAATACTGGAGGGATGGGCAGCTTCAAGATGGGAAAAGATGCTAGTGACCCAAGGAAGCCTGACAGCTAAGATCCCAATCAGGTGTATTTGACTTTCAGTGAAATAAATTTATTTATTTTTCTTTTTTGTTGAGCTTTTAAAATTTCATACATTGCTGTCTCAAATCCAGACCCCCTCCCCTCCATGCCTTCCCCTATCCCCCCATAGAACCCTATGCACTCTGCCATATATGCTGAGTCCTATTCATTCAGGTGTTTGTACTCAAATCTCTTTCAGTGTAAATGTGTCCACTGCCTTTCTAGTCAGCCCATCCAATGGTCATATGTAAGTCACATTCTGCTTCCTCCAGCATCAGTCAGTCTCAAATAGTTCTCAATCTACTGTTGGTCCACCACCAATTTCTCACCTCCCCTTTCGGCCCTTGTTTAAATGAGTTGACATGGATCCCACGCTCAATGCCACTGCAGCCACAGGCTCACATGTGCAAGCCTCCAGTGACCTGTGTTCATGAACCAGCCCTAGATCTTACAGTCTTTCCACCTCCTCTTCCAAAATGGTCCCTAAGAGATGGGTGGGCAAATTTCCATATAGAAGTTCCATCTTATATGCTACAGTCTCTTATTCTCCAAATTTGGCTAGTTGGGGCCTTCTGTGTAGCACTAATTACATACATGGAAGACTCACTGGTGAGAGTTGAGGCGTGCATTAGCCCTATCTCTACCCCTTATTCTGCTATGTTCCATGAGCCTGAGTTGTAGAGATTCAACTTCAGATGTGTTACCTAGTACTGGACATTTCCCAGGTGTTTGTTCTCTGTGCCTGACAAGATATGCAACTCTGTTGTAGCCTGCATCTGTTGCAAAAAGATGCTTTTTTTGAAGAAGATGCTTTTTTGATGAGTGCTGTATGACATGCTTGTCACTCTAAGGGAGGTCTCTTCTATCTGGCACTGCATTCCCTGCCAAGCAGCTCCCAGAAATACATATACATTAATGTTCAGACACGCTATATGCATTCTTCATAGTGTTTCTAGATCACTTTTCCCTCTAGATTTCCCAGCCCCCTGAGATTCACTCATCTCTGCTCTTTTTTCTCCTATCCAGCTTCCCTCCTCCCTGCCTCCCTAGTCACAGTGCCCCCATTATCCCCACCCTCCAGCTAATACCTCCTGATTTCTGCCATCTTTCCTCTCTTGACTTCCTTCCCTCTCTCCCCCACAGCATGGTCCCTTGCATGTTCCCCCCTCCTCTCCTCCCTGCCGATTACTCCCATTTTCTCCATCTCTCTCGGGTGACATCTGTTCCCTAATATCCCCTTTCATGTTGTTTCTTTTCCTTTACCTCCATGTATCTTTTCCCTTTACCTGGCTCAAATTTATTTTTGCTGTGCAATTTTTTAAAAAGATATATGTGGGTCACTGAGAACTAAAGTTGTCATGGGAAATAAATATGAATGAGAAAGATGTAAATCTTAGTCCAAGGATCTTAAAATATACTGAAGAAGGTATTTTTTAAAAAGTTCTATAAGGTACACAGGAGTCCAAAGGTAGAAGTTTAGTCTTTTGAGGAAAAACTATAAATAAAATATGTCAGGGACATAGCTAACATGTTTTCCAAGAATGCCCTCCATACTATATCATCAGTTTCAGATTCTCAATTAGAATAGTATGATGCTCTAATTATAACACAAAAATATGGGGTCATATTTTGTCATGCAGAAATGACATTTTTTGACCTTCCAAAAGGGCTAGAAGGTGATAGTATTTGATATTGAATATGATCCAGTTAGTTCTCAAGCAGCCAGTTTTTATGATTCATTTTGTGCTGTCAGTTTCAAAAGCAGAATAATCTGAGGTTGCTAGCTAACATGGGTAGTCCTTAGTAGGTCAAAATCTAAGGTCGTTGGTATAGACAACATAGAGTTAGTGGCCAGAGAGGTTGCAATAGAAGTGCTGCCATATTTTGATGAAGGTTATGAAACATCTAGTATACAGAACGAAGCTGTGAAGAAAACTATGTAGCTCAGTCTCGTTTCAAACTTGTGATTCCTATGCAGCAGTCTTCTGGGTGCTGGAATTTCCAGTATGTGCTTTGATTCAGCTCTTAGCTTCATTGAACCCAAATTCGCAAGCTCGTGGGTTATTCAACAAAGCTTCAGTCTTTATTATTTTCAGAATGATTGTATCTACCAAAATTCACCTATTGAAATCATATTCTCTAAGTTTATATTTTTAGGATATAGGGGCACTGGGAGGTGATAAGATCAAGGAGGCAGAGCACGTATACACAGGATTGGGGCCTTTATACCCAAAGAGGGCTTGCACATCTTCCATCATGTATGGACACAGAAGTTGCTATGTGAGAAGCAGAAAGTGGGCACTCAGATGTCAGCAGCTGAGCTCATAGAGCCCATGTCTCTCACAGACCTGAACACAGGCCAATCTGATAAGGGTATTTCTTCAATTGAGTTTCCTCCTCCCAGGTGACTCTAGGTTGTGTCAAGTGGACAATAAAAACTAACCAGCTCAAAAAACAAACAAACAAAAAAAAAATAAAAAAAAAACAGAATCTTTATCTTAGAATTCTGAGCCTTGTGAGCAGTGAGAAATAAATTTCCTTTATTTATAAATCTCCTAGGAAATGATCCTGCATTAATCCAATTTTAATCAGCAAATCTTTCATTCTGACTGCTAGAAGTTTTAAGTTATTTTATTAGCCTCTGGTCAACCAAACTTAAGGTTACACACACACACACACACACACACACACACACACACCCAGAAACCACTCATTCTTCAGAAAAGCGTGAGTGACAGGTGTGCGCAGGGCATCCTGGAAAGAAGGGTGAGCCTAGCTGCTAGCAGAGGCAAGACTGGAATAGAGAAAGGCTTGTGTGGGGCGGCTGGGGCAATCTGCAGCATCCCGCAGGGAATGGATACTTGTGTGGGTGAAGTATGTAAAAGTTAACAGAGACTGTGGGCAGGGCTTGAATGATGTGTGAGTTAGGAAAAGCTATCTTTTTGTAAGTTTCTCCCTTCCTGTCATATAAACCCATGGAAATCCCAAGACAAAAATGTGTTATGCTTGTTTGTCAACCTTTGTCAGGACCAGGACACCCTGAAAAAGTGAGGGCGGGTCAAACGGAGAGCAGGAAAGGGAAAATTTAGTGCAACACACACAACAGATATACATATATGCTGATCTGTGTTTGTGTAAGATACTGACTATATAGTTCATTAAATTTTACATCAGTATATAAAGTTATAGGAAATAGGATTTATGCACGTACATCAATAAACATTGTTTTTACTCATTACTCTCCCTTACTGTCCTTCCCCATCTTCCTTCTATTTGTTTTGCTTGCCACCTCATCCCCTTAAATAGTCTTGCCTTCTATTTACATGTAATATATACATTACTATCCTCCCCATCCCACACCCAAGATAACATCTTCCCTTCTCATAGTCCCCTCAGAGGCTCCCAACACTTTAGTTTTATGACCAACCTTCCCCACACATGCATTTGAGCTACTAGAAAGTATTTTTCCAAGACAAAGGGTGGCTCTAGATTTGTTATACATTAAAATAAAATAATAGAGTTATCAAATCTGTAATATTTATAATAAAGAGTAATATGAGGTTTTAGGGACTGGGGTTGGATGTCATTGTAAGGTGAAAATTCTGTTAATGTTTCTGCCTTTTCTCAGCATAGAAGTTACAAAAATTAATCTTGACCTTTTAGAAATCCTTCTTGATTCTGTCTCTTGTGAGTATTGTTCTGAAAACTGACAAAGCATACTAGCTAGTCTTCCTCTAAAAAACATGCTTAGAGCTCTTCAAATATTAAAAGAAAAGACTTTTATTATAGTGATCTAATTATATCTCAGAGTTTAATTCTTTATAATTCCTTACCATACCTCAGACTATGAATGTAGAATATCTAAAGTTCATTTAAGATGAAATAATTGCTCTCATGCTCTAAAACTCTTATTTTTTAAATATTTCTGTATTAGATGCTGCTTTCCTGTCAAACTCAGCTACTCCTTGCTCTGTGTGGAAATAAAATTATGATTTAAAAAGTCTCTCATTTTAGCTGGTTTTAAGGGAATTTGATGACTCATTCATAGGAACTAAATCTTTAGACTACTTGAACAATCATGCAAATTTCCATTAGTTGATATGTTATAATTAAAAAATCTTATTTTTCTGGGGATGAAGAGATGGCTCAGCAGTTAAAAAACACTGGCTGCTCTGATTGATTCCCAACACCAACATGGCAGCTAACAACAACCTGTAACTCCAGTTCAGTTCGAGAGGAATCCGATGCCTTCTTCCAATGCATTGCACAGATGTACTTATATCCATGCAGTAAAATTTCTCATACAAATAAAAATATAATAAATAAAAGAAAAATTCATAGAGGTCAAACACTAATAAACAGCAAGGGGGGTTATTTCATGAAAGGGAAGATAGACTGCACTGATACAAATGTGGAAAGGGGAAAAATGGAGTAGGGATGGTTAAAAGGTTTGGGGAGCAGGAGGTCAAATCAGAGGAAGGAATATAGTGAGAAAGAATTAACATTAAGGGTCTTTAGAAAAAGTCATATGGAAACCTACCACTACATAAGCTTCTTAAAGTGTAGCGAGATGATAGATAGATAGATAGATAGATAGATAGATAGATAGATAGATAGATGATAGATAGATGATAGATAGAGATATATTTTATATTATATATAATATAAAATTAGATTAAAAGTAGTTATCCTATCATAGGAGGACATTGCCCCTACTAAACACCATAGGCTAACAAAATAAAATCTCAATGCCAGGAATGTGCTCCTTCTCTAGAAGCTGTTGATCAGGGGTCCCATAAACCCTCAAACAATATTGTCCATTGCACCTGCTCTTGGATACCCACCAAAACTGGATGGTAACACCATATTTCTGAAGACACTATATATAAGAGCTGTAGAACAAATAAGGAGAAATCAAGGTGGTACAGACTTCAAGGCTTCATCTATACTGGCTAGATTTCATAGTGCTAGAAACTGCTGTTCATGCTACTGGAAAAGAAAGATGATCCTCAACTTTGCCCAGCTGTGAATCCTGAAAGAGACAACAGTAACTGTCCTGGCAAGATAAGCTCACTGGTGCAATTGTGGCACATATTTTATGTGAGTAAACTACTACCTTCTGATTGGATTTAGGTCCCACTTTACGAGATGGACCCTGTACCTGACACTACTATCAGGCCTGTGAACCTATGGCTAGACTGGTTTGTTAGGTCTACGGGTGATTCTACCACCATTATTTTGCTAAATGGGCACATTTTTAAACAGATTTCCAATGACTTATGGCTATACATATAGATTAGCACATGTCTCAACTCTCAACAGGGAAGTTTACTCATGTAGCAGATGGTGATTAACACAGATACGTGAAACTGGCCAACATGCAGAGAAGAAGAGGCTGCACAGTGCTTATCCCTCAATTAAACACCTATTCACCTATTATCAAACCTGTGCCCCCCAAGGATCAGGGATCATTGCTGAAGAGAGGGGCTGAAAGTTTGTAAAGAGGTGGTGGATAGCCACAAAGAAAAAGAGTTCTCCAGGTAGCTGGGCAGTTACACATATGAACTAACAGCAGTGGTGACAGCACTCACAAGAATGACATAAGCTGAAGCTGGAAAAATTCCCAATGTATGAATGGGGAGATGTGTAAGAAGCCCCAACCTTGGCTGCGGAACTATTGGCAAGAGTTAACTGTTAGGAGAAGGAGTCAGTTTTCTTTACAGGTGTAATGCTGGAGTGGTTAATTGGGCCATAGTGGATGGATACAGCAGAAAAGCATTTGGGGACCCAAATTTGATGTGGTGATAGGCAATATATATATATATATATACATATATATATATATATGCATTAAATGGGGAATATTAAAGAGGGGATCAGATAGAGGAGGGTGTCTAAATATGATTAAAAATAGTGTATGAAATTTGCAAAAATTCAAGAAAAATGATGACAAATAAATAAAAAGAAAAAAAAAATGCCATGTGAAGTGAATGTGAAGTGACATGGCTACATCCACAACAGGAGACCACAATGCGAATTTTTGCAACAAATGAAAGGATTTTTCAGAATCTAAGAGAGAAACCTGGAGCTGATCCTCTCCTGGTAGCTTGTAAGTATCCTGGTCCTGATGTACTTTGATCTCCCATTCTAGCCTGAAGAATTAAATTATGATGCATTTCTGCTGTTTAAGCACTCTAAAGTATGTGATTAGCACAACGCTAGGAAATGAATACAGTACATCTTTATTCTTTCAAAGTTTTCACATTTTATGGTTTGAATTATTGGCATGACTTTCTTTATAACCAAATAGTTATTTACCACTCAATTCTGTTTCATCAAATTATCATGGTATTATTTACATTCAGTATTTGCATTTATTTTAATGGCAAAATTTAAGGAGTTTGAGGACAGAGTTTATAATTAGCATGCTGGTTAAAATATGAAAATTTTGTATTACCCTGGAAAATTCATTTATGTTACATGGAATTCACCCTTACAAACTTTTATCAGAGAGCATTTACTGTAATTTCCCTTTTTAAATAGAATTGGGTTTGCATATGTGTGTATAAGTCTGTGTCTGTGTGTTGTTTATGTTGTCTTTTTTTAATGAACATGCTTTTCAAATCTGCATTTGTAGTTCTTTGTGTCAGTGTTTAATTAATTTTATTGATAATTAGTTTTCTGATATATAAACACATAACTTATTTTAAATCTCCATTTATCTGTTCAGTGATATAATGATTATTTCCTGATTTTCTCCTAAAAGATATTCAGTATTTGACTTGAACTCCTTCTAACAAAAGACAGGTTAATGAGAGAGAAATAGATGTCATATACACATTAGATAACTCAGAGAAATGAGCAACTCTGTCGAGTTGGTCTCAACCAGTTTTTTTATGCACTATCTTTCTCTGAAAGAAACAATGAAATGAGGAATGCTTCAGTGAAAAAGAGATGGCTAGTTAATCTATTACAAAATTAAGGTAAGATTCATTATGTGGATTTAAGTCCATGCTTTCTCTAATGATTAAGAGTTTCTAATGATTTCATCTCTCTCTCTCTCTCTCTCTCTCTCTCTCTCTCTCTCTCTCTCGATGTGATGGGACAGAAATGAATTAAGATTTTCTTTATAGGCAGGGCATAATGGTGCACACCTTTAATCCCAGCATTCAGGAGGCAGACACAGGCAGATTATGGCAAGATCGAGGCCATCCTGGTCTACATAACAAGTTCCAGTCCAGGTGGAACTTTTGAGGCAGTGAAGCATAGGCAGAAGATGGCAAATAAGAAATTCTCCCTAAAAAGGTCACTTCAGCACATAGTCTTACTTTACTGTGCATACACCCTAACACAGTTCAGATGTGCTCCACTACCACCCGTACACAACTGGGACTGTGTTGAAACAGGAAATATCCAAGGTTCATGGTTGTTAGGAGAGGAGAAATTTATTCCATTGTTCACAGATGGGTCTACCTGTAACCTGATGCACATACGGAGTCCCAGCTTGCTAGGTACATTGTTCAGGGAGGAGTGTGTGCGTGCATGCGTGTGTGTGTGAGTGTGTGTGTGTGTGTGTGTGTGTGTGTGCATAGTATTTAGATAAAGGACCTACTCTATCAAGTACATTGTTAGAAGAGAGGGTGTGTGCATAAGTAAAATCAAGTCGAGTCCCTGATTAGTAAACTATCCCTAAACCAACATTCCTCATTTCCATGAAAGCCAATATGACAAAGTTAAGCCCTGTATGATTTCAACAAAGGACTGTAAAATGAAAAACCATGGAAAAATAAAAGAAACAGTGACCTAGGGAAGGAGGAGTGACTAGGCTAAGTAAAGAGGATTTTTACCTGTTGGAAGGAATTTATTATGGGGTGGGTTGTCATGCGAGATACAAAAGAGTATGTGGTAAATTTCTGAAGTTTCCTTTCAGTTTTTATTTCTGTGTGTGTGTGTGTGTGTGTGTGTGTGTGTGTTCGTGTGAAATAATTCTAAGAAAATCAAATCTTAGTAAATCATGAGTACCAGAATTTTGCAGAGATAGAACTGAAAGCTTGAGAAGTAACATTGGGTGTTTTGTATAACCAGTGAAAGGAAGATAACCAGTAATCACAGAAAGCACACACATTTTCAAAACTCATACAAAATAACAATGAATGTTTGAACTTAGAAATATGACTTTGCTTTGGAACCAATTCTTCTAACAAGTTTCCTTATCCATGAATAATTTATATAGTAATAAAATGTAAAATATATTTCAGGGAGTGAGATAATAACGGGGAGATAATATACCAACTAGACACCTCATTCTAGCAAATAAACTTCCAGGATCAGGAATATGCAATCTTTCTTGGAGTTTGTTCATCAGTGGGTTCCCAAAGATCCCCAAACATTACAGGCTATTACCATTGTTCTTGGTTACCTTCCACAATTCAATGGTAAGTCTCTCTTGCTAAAGACAAAACATGCTTGAGAGATAGTACATGGAAAAATCAAGCAGGTTTATCCTACTGGCTAGCTTTCATAGTGCTGGAAGGTGCAATGTGTGCTAGTTCAGGAGAAAAGTAATCATCAACCTTACTCAGCTGTGGACAAAATGACTAGTCAGGCAAGACATGGCCACTGCTACAGTAGTGGCATGAATGCTATAGGAGTAACCAACCACCACATGACTAGATTTAAGTCCCCTACTCCATGTGATGGAATCCATACCCAACACCATGTTGGGGCCAAGAACCTGTGGCTAGAAAGGCTATAGTCACCAGGGGAGAAACTACTTCTATTAAATAGACATAGTATTAAAATGACTCCTAATGACTTACTGCTAAACCCACAGATTAGTACAGCTATCAACCCTCATCAGAGAAGGTTCTTCTTGCAGGCAATTAACACAGTAACACATCTGGTCGGTGTGCAGAAGATAAGAGACTGGAGACTTCCAGCTTTAAATGAGACATCTGTAGCATAGCCCTTCCCCTAGTACTCAGCGATCTTCTCTGACAAGGGAGTGGAAAGACTATAAGAGGCAGAGGTGGTGGTTGACTACAAGGAAACAGTAATTACTAACCATCAGGGCAGTTGTATATATGAACTCACAACAAGTGTGACAGCATGTGCAAGACTTACTCAAGCTCAAGAAAAAAAAAGCATGAAGGTGAAGAGTTGTGTCAGAAGCACCACTCCTAGCTGAGAAGCTATTGGAATTTGGTAGGTGCTGAGAGAGGAAGAGTCATTCTTTTATAATGGGGTGATCCCTGGTAGGTCAGTCACTCTCGGGCAGGTTCCACACCCAAGATTATTTGGACAACAAAAATTGGCTAGGGAAATAAAGAAAACAAAGTTGAGTGGATGGAAAGGTGGGGGTAGATGTGAAATACTTTGTATGAAATTTGCAAATAATTAATAACATTTTAAAAGCTAGAGAGAGATCAGCACAAAGTTGCAGCATGCATGCAACTATTTTTTTATGGATCATAGCTGCGTTGATTCTGATGAACTTGAAGTGCACCCTTGTTCTTGGAGTCATTCACCAGAAGGTCTGAAGAAGGCTAAGAAAGAGAATATTTTGGGGGTGGATTTTGCATAGTTTATATGACATTTGGGAAAGGGTGACTTACAAAGACATGGCATAGATTCTTATAGCTTATAGGCTTCTCCTTTCCCATATTTGAAATGCATGCACCATATCATATCATTCCTCCCTCCCCTGCGTTTCATTAGTTTGCCATTCACAGGTGCTCATGCTCGCCCTGTATCAACTCCAGCTTTTTGGAGGAATGTCTGGGTTACAAGTGGGCTTAAAAACTTCTATTTGAAAGCACAAGTTACCTCACCATGTGGATTACAACCAATGTAGTTTAAAGAAGGCAGTTAATAGTTATGAGTGTCTACATTTAAAAAATATATACTACAAATAGTTTTATGACATGTCTTAGAGCCTTAGAAAAAAAACAAGAACAAGTCAAATCCAGTATTAGAGAATAGAATTACAGTTAATGAAATTAAAATCAGAACAATAAAAACATTAATAAAATAAAATTTGGTTCTTAAACAGATGAATAAGATCCAAAATCACATAATAAAATTAATTGAAATATGCAGAGAGAAGACCCTTAATAAAATTAGACAAAAGGGAAATATTACAACAGCTACTGGTGAAATCCAAAGGAAACTTAGGACATAGCCTGAAAACTTATAGTGCAATAAATAAGAAAATCAGAAGCATTTGATACATTTTTAGACCTCTTAAACCTATTGAAATTCAATCAAGATTAAGGAAACTTAGGACATAACCTGAAAACTTACAGTGCAATAAATAAGAAAATCAGAAGCATTTGATACATTTTTAGACCTCTTAAACCTATTGAAATTCAATCAAGACTATATTTTTTTTAAAAGACAAATCAATATCAAAGGTAATGATAGTGATGCAATAATGTCTCTTAGCAAAGAAAAACATAGGATCATGAAGGATTCACTACTGAATTTTACCAGACCGTTAATAAAAAATCAATACCAATACTGCCTTAAATATAACATGAAACAAAAACAAATTTCATGCCTTAAATATAACATGAAACAAAAAGGGAAGAAACACTTCCAAAACTGCTCTATGAAGTGAGTATTACCTTCATACTAAAACTTACAAGAGCATAAACAACAGACAAAACTGTAGGACAATTTCATGAATGAACAAAGAGGAAAGAAATCTCAATAAGACACTTGAACTCTAAATTCAACAGTGAAGTAAAAAGTTTATATACCACAATCAAGTTGCTTTCATGGCAGGAATGCAAATCTCATTCAATATATACAAACCAATAAACATAATAAAGTACATAAATATAGTTGGACAAAAAATCACATTATAGAAATAGAATGTTTTAAGAGATGTTGTCTTGGGTTCCTAGAGTTCCCATAACAAAATATTCCAAATTTGAAACTTAAGAAAAAATATTCACTCAATTTTGCGGTCTAGAAATCCAAATACGTTAACAAGATAATGTTTTCTTTGCAGGTTCTGAGAGGCATTCTCCCTTCCCTCTTCCTAGCATTTAGTGATTGTCAACAATTCTTGCAATTTTTTGTATACTAGATTCATGGTTCTAATTTCCTCCTCCATTTTGAATCATGTCACCTTCTTCCCTTCAAGTATCTGTGTCTTCTTATGAAATGCCAAACTAAGGATTTACAGCCTTTCATAACGTAGAATGAAGTCATTCTTACATCACTCCCCCAGCAGAGACTCTATTTCCAAATCAGGTCACATTCTACGGTGCTAGGGTTGAGAGCTTTTACACCTACTTGGGAGGAAAAAAAAAACACAAACCCCAACAGATGCAAAAAGAAGTGAGATGTGAAGGTTAGTTTGACTTAACTGACAGCAGAGTTCAACAAATAAATAGGCAAACGAGAGAGAAAAGAATAATGTTTTGAATCATGAAAATCAAAGTGGGAACTCAGATCAAATAAATAACTCAGATGAACTTTTCTTATGGGGTCCTTAGAAGGGCTCACCCTGGCTCAGCAACCTGTGCCATCTGTATTTGTGACTCTTTTAAATAGGAAGATGCTATCTTTTTTCTTTCTTCAGCCTCATCAGCCACATTTTTTACGTGATGATATTGTTTACACTGTCATTCCCAAGAGTGACTATCTCCATGATTAGAAACATTCTTCTTTTGAATTTTTCCCAAAATGTCACATCCTGTTGCCTGTGACCATTTTATGTTACAGTTCTTTATGCTGATTATATCAGTATTTAAAGAGCTGGTACAGATGTTTCATTCACCAAATAAGAATAGTTCCTATCTTGCTTCAGAAAGGAACGTTTTATCTGTGGTTGTGGAATTGCCAAAGAAACTCAGGGAAATGCAGTTTTATATTTGATTAAAGTGTCATTTAGATTTTATTATTAAAATATGGTTCCATCTATAATGCTAATAATGGTTTTCATTAGATTATCCATAGGTACAAAATGGTAAACGCAATCTTAGACTGAAATTCTGAAATAATGTTGATTATACAGTCTTTAAATTGTTTGTAAACATCTGTACTTGGGAGTGATTGGAATATCCTCATGGAAACAGGGCTGTATTTCACTTGTTCTCCCTCCTTATTCTCATTCATTTAATGAAAAGATTAAATTCGTCCAGAGCAGCAATCAGGAAATAGCAATCACTATTCCATATATTTGGCAAATAGTCATGTGATTCATTTTTATTACTTCTCTGTCCAATTTCATATACCAAAGTCATTGGCACTTCGTATCATCATACATATAAACTAGGGCTTGATCATGTGATCAATGATGTTACAATGTCTGTAATCTGTTTTCACCAATTTAATTTTCTCAAACCTGTTTAGATGTTCAGGCCCAGAGTAGTCAGAAGTTGTGAAATTATCAATGTTTCATTAAATAGAACTATTCTTTAGTTATAAAATCACTTTATTGTAATGACCTTAAAAAATTAAAATATCACACAGCTATATTAAGTTAGTTGCTCAAATGAACACTTGCCTAGTCCCAAACTCTGTACATCAGAAGTGATTTTAAGGGAGAGGATTATGGGTACAGTAAATTTTCTACATGATTAAAATATTTTAAATGATTAAGATTTGATACTGTATTTGGTGAAATAACAGATAAATGTAAACATTGTCAACACAAAAATACAAGCTTTTGCAGCTCTAATAATGATCAAAATGATAGGATATCAATGTATAAAGTGTAACATTATGATTTAAATTATTTAAAATATGGATTAATTAAAATATGATAAGCACAAGAGATTTCAGACTACGCTCTGATTTTTCTCCTAGAGTGAGACAAGAGCAAAATAAGGATTGATTGAGTATGAGCGTTCTAAATGTAATTATAAGTAAAGAAACAGTTCTGGCTGAATATGAGACATAAGTCTAAGGAACTAGATGTCTAAAATCAAAAGCACTCAATGTGAATATTGAGTCCACCAGATACTAGCTCTGTGATTTTTGAAATATAACTTAACTACCCTGCTGCATTTTAGTTTCCACATTTGTAAAATGAACATGAACTTATATTTATTTCTTCCTGTGG
>NW_008333708.1:753076-754390 GCF_000622305.1 Nannospalax galili
AATGGGTCATTATATATAAAGAATTCATAGCGCTTTAATTGTCATCGATTTGGGGAGATTTTTTCATTATTTTGGCAACTCCAATATTGAAGCCATTAAAAATCTTTTTTTTTGAGCCCATTCATTTTTTAATGTAAAATACAAAATCTGTTTCCTCCAAACCCAGTCATCATTTTTTTTGGCACTGATTTCAAAGCCTAATCTTACTGCTTCACTTCCATAGTGCTGGAAGGTGCTTTGGATGCTAATGAAGAGAAAATTAATCACCAACTTTTCTCATCTTTCAATCTCTCCTGTGAGCAACAACAACTGATCTGACAAGCTATGACCACTGATGCAACAGTCACATAAATGTTATGGGAGTAAACAACTATTTTCTTATTGGATTTATAGTCCACTTCATAAAATGGAGTACATACCTGGGATTGATATCAGGTCTAGAAATCTTAGACTAGACAGGTCATAGGACATAGGGGGGAGCCTAATATTACTATTATGCTAAATAGACATAGTATTAAAATACTTTTTAGACAAATTTTAAATTTTGAGACAAAATTTTGGTTTTCACAACGAAAAAATTAAGTATGCGATGTAGTTTCTTGAACTGAGACAGAATGTCTCTATATGATTTTTTTTTTATTTTGGCTTTTAGAGACAAGGAATAAAGGTATGTGTCACTATGCTCAGTTATCTATAGGATGAATTTTATCTGATTATTTCCTTGACATTCAATGAAATATGTATGGGAAAGGTAAATGTAGACACATAATCACAAATTCCTGTACCTAATTGGGACATAATTTCTTATTGCTCATTTTTTTTTTCAGATAAGGTCTTCCTCTAGCTCCAGCTGGCCTGGAACTTGCTATGTAGATATGGCTGGTCTAGATCTCACATAATTCTGCCTGTCACTGCCTTTGAAGTCCTGAGATTAAAGGTCTGTACCACCACACCTGGTGGACCATAATTTTATATAAATGAGTAATAATATAAGGTAAGAATACATAAGTGTTAAAAAAGTGGAGACTCAGACTGGTTTGTATCCATCTTAAGTAAATTACAATTTCTTAGTGTATGCTGATCTTTTATGTCCATTGCTACATGTCAACCTGCAAACACCAAGTTAAACCACTGTAGGAAACCAACCTAGCCTCTAGTAGTTTGATTATAATCCATTCCAATTACTTTCTCATATCGCTGAGTGAGCAGTGTGTTGTCTTCATAAGCATAAACAACTTATACCCAATATGAATTTGTCTTTCCTGCTCAAAATGCTTCTGTTAATAGCACCATCTATGAACATAAAAGATCAGC
>NW_008333708.1:754470-758474 GCF_000622305.1 Nannospalax galili
AAACAAGAGAAATTTATACTGCATGTAAGATCTCCTAAATATTTACCCAGATCCCAAAAATAAACCATGAACTATTCTATTGAAGGCTCATATTATGATGTCATTGAATGACCACATATGGCAAATCTGTCCATGTAACGTGAAAGCTATCTTTCAAATTAATGACAGCCAGAATATCTAAAGCAAGAAACAGAAAGGTAAAAAAAAAGCAAATACCTCCCTAGTTATCACAAATGGTGTCATATGAACAAATGTTTTTGCTTCCAGCCCCAGCAATTCTACCTATGCTGGTTTAGAGTCAGTCACTAACAACATATTTCTACAAAGACCACAATTACACCAATAATGTGAGTCCTGAAAGTGCGAAAAGATCCATTTGGGTTTATCATACAAGTTAAGTAACAGACAAATATTACTCTATTGTCTGTATTAATTGACCATGACTACTAAGAGAAAATAGAGCTTCCTCTTCACAGTGGGCTATAAATGAATATGCACTGAATATGGAATTCAAATGATTCTCTAGAGGAAACCCTCGTAGTACTCCATCAAATATTAAAATTTGATGGCTATACAGTAATCCAATGCATACAGGATGTTTAAAGAGTCTGAGCTTTTAAGAATAAAGAGGAGCAATCATGAAGTCAAGCAATTGACCGCATAGCACAAAATAATTATAAATACCAAAATGATGCCATAACTAAGCACACATTTAAAATGTCACATTTTAAGCATTTTCCTCCTGCTTTGTCTTGTACTTGCACATATTATCTATATGTTGTTCCTATCTTACATTCATCTACTACTTTCTATACTGTCAATTCAAAGAAAAAAAATCTGTAATTTTTATAAACCTATAATTTAATTTTAAGATTTTTAGAATATCAAAGGAAGTTTGTGATTCTAGTAAGAAGAAAATAAATATACAACAACGAATACAGGACATTTTAGAGTTCAGAATTCCATTTTTGGTAGAAAGTAAAGGTATATTAATATTTTCAATATTTTTATTGTATTTTTATTGTATTTTCATCATATTCAGATTCCATAATCCCTCTCCACCCCCACCTTAATACGAGCTCTCTAGACTTCTTGTCCTCTATTATTATTTGTTTTTTCTTTAAGGCCTATCGAGTCTAATCTGTGTTTTCTTAATAGCTCTTTGGTATGGGTCTATACCTTGGAGTCTGGATAACCTACTAGGAGTCACACTAGTATGAAAAGCTGAATCTCCTCGCCCTTCCAGCACCTACCATTTGCAAATAGATCTCAGGCACAGCTAGGACTTCCTGCCCCTCTGCCCCCATCTATGCTGGGACCATGCCTGGCTTTGGTTTACATAGTTCTTATGAATTCTGTCACAAACACTGTGGTCTCATGGGAAACTCCACTGTGGTAACCAGACAAAAGTTTCTCTGTGTTCATCTACTGCCTCTGTCTCTTACAGTCTTTTTGCCCCCTCTTCCATAGTGACCTCTAAGACTTGGGAGGAACGTATACAACAGAAGTGTCCATTTAGGGCTGAGTACTTCACAGTCTATTATCTTCATGTTTATCAGTTGTGGGTCTCTGTCTTAAATGTCATTTGCTGCAAGAAGAACCATTTTTGTTGAGCCAGTGCTCGACAAAATATGCACACGTCTGTGGATAAAGCAATAAATCATTGTGAGTTAGTTTCATACTATGTCTATTTAGCAAAGTGATAGTGGTTTCATAGGTTTTCCCCTATGGTTGGCAACCCATCTAGCCACAGATTCTTGGCCCTGATAACAGTTTCAAGTATGGACTCCATCTTGTGAAGCAGGATCCAACTCAAATGTGGTTATCCCCAGAACATCTGTGTTGCTATTGAATCAGTAGGCAAAATTTGCCAAGTCAGTTGTTATTGAAGCTCATCGGGCTCATTGGGTAATTAAGGCTGATGCTTATGTTTCTCTGCCAATAACACACATTATACTTTTCAATACTATGGAGAAATCAAGCTTTGAGGTTGGCACCAGCTTGATTTTTCCTTGTTTGTTCTGAGAGTCAGGTATATAGTATCTTCAGAAATAATTTTTGCCATCGAGTTCTGGTGGGTAACCAAGTGCAATGGCAGTAACCAGTATTATTTCAGGGTTTATGGAATCTCTCTTGTCAACAACTCCAAAAGAAGGAATCCTTTCTTGGCACTGGTCTTTTGTTAGCCTGTGGTGTCTTGTTAGGGCCACTGAACTCCTGCTATATGGTAACTATCTTTAAACTCTTTTTATACTCTCTCTCTCTCAGTCTCTCTCTCTCTCTCTCTCTCTCTCTCTCTCTCTCTCTCTCCCTCTCTCTCATCCCCCCCCTTCTGGGGCTCATCTTCTTTCACCTGGCTTGTGACTGCAACTGCAACTCAGGAAGATAACATCAGCAATAGGGTCTTACCATCAAGTTCTGATTGGTGGCCAGGTGCAATGGCAATTAACATTGTTTTAGGATTTCTGGGATCCCTGGTCAACAACTCCAAAAGAGGGAGTTCATTCCTGGCACAGGCTTTTCATTTACCAGCCTGTGTTGTGTATTAGGGCTACTGAATCTGTTATAGGGTAACTACAATTAAGCAATATTGTATAAGTTTATGGTGAAAGATGTTTCAGTAGTAGGTTTTCATATGATTCTTTCAAAAGTCCTCCACTTACTCCCTGATTTGCCCTACCTCCTATTCCACCTCATTGAAACTGTCCTATTATTCCTCTTTCCCATTTCTATCACTGCACTCTAGCTCTCCTTTCATGCCTGGTGCTCTGTGCACCCAAGCCCTGGGAGTTCCCTAACTCCATCTTTTCTTTTCCACAATCTCAGGTCTCAGGCCTCATCTAATTGCACAGCTCCATTCACCTACCATATCTGTGAGTCCTGACATACCTGGGGTTTCTTTCACACCTGACATTTCCTCACCCTTCCCTATCCACCCTCTCAGCATCCAAACTTCACTTTTCCTACAGCTTCCTCTACCCCCTAGACACCTGAGTTCCCCCACACCTGTGTGATTTCTTGCACGAGTGTTCTTTTTCTATCACCCAGGCCTAGCAGAGTCCTGTAGCCTTCAAAATAACCTAGATTGGTCAACTCCACAGAACCTTACCTTCTCTTGCAGCGGTCATCCTTACACTCCCAGACATAGCTGAATTTGTGTTCCCAGTAATCATCCCAAATACACTCAGTCAAGAATTACATTAGCACATTTTCTTGGTTACCACCACACTGGCATCACATCCATCCCTCTAGTCAAAAGTCAACACAGACCTGTCTGCCAACCTTATCCTCTAGCAACCACCAGTCCCACCTATGCCTCCAGAACTGTGTGGAGTCTGTCCTGTAACCTCAGGCTCAAAGGTTGCACCTATTCCTAGATGAACTGAGACCACAGCTTAAACCCCATTCATGCATCAACACAAAGTGGCCCCAAGACAGAATACGAAGTAGCACTCAACTAGGAGACAATCTAATAATTTGGGAAAACAGCAAACAAAGACACAGACATCTACTCACTCAACAAGTCCAGATACCTAGTTCTCATCTCAAAGACACAAACAACATGAATAACCAAGGTGTACGATTTATATCAGAGATAGGCACCTCAAGTTTGATGAAAGACGAATTTTATTGTAATATTTGGGATTTGAAAATTAAGTAATGGCAGAAAAGCATGGATAGATACTAGGGTGTCAAAGAGGTAGTTTGTACAAATGTATCAAGTGAACATGAAATAGAATTGATTTATGTTCACTTCTGTGTCAGAGTGGAAACAGTTGAGAACAACATTTTTTTTATTTAAATTTTTTTTTACAATTAAAGTTACAGTTTTAACAATAGCATTAACCTATTCAATAATATTTTTCTGAGCAGAGATACATCTCTTTCAAAATTGGCTGTACATTTTTAGGTTTACAGATGAATTATTACACTTGTACAATCTTTTACTCATTATAAACTCTATAAGACATAAAATTAAATGAGGTTTTAACATTTAAAAAAGA
>NW_008333708.1:766392-768186 GCF_000622305.1 Nannospalax galili
TTATATTGTCATGGCCAGATTGATTTTGTCTTCAGGAGATCTACGGTGGCCCAATTCCAATGTGGGTCAGAAGTTTTCAGAGTTTCTCCTTAGGTCTGGAATCTTCTAAGGATGATTTTGGCCTCAGGAACTTGGGTGTTGGACTGACCTGAGACCCTGGCCGTGGCCACGCCACGCAGGGATGCAAAGTCAGATGGGGAGGGAAGAAGCCCCAAGATTTCCCAGGGAGGGGATTGAGTAGCTTGGTTGTACTGGATGCAAAGGATCAGGGAGAGGAAAGGTAAGCCTCGGAGCCCCAGAAAGAGGCTGTCAGCCCCAGAAAGAGGCTGGTGGGTGTTGCAGGACCAGGGAAGTAGAGTTCCCCAGGTGTCTGGGGCCCCAAGACTAGGAATGGTGCAGGGCCCAAACTAGGAATATAGAATGGTGGGGGTGATGGAAGGGTGAATGTGGCTTAGGGAGTCCAGGCGAGGAGAGCTGCACTATAGACTTACCCCAAGAGGCCTGAGGATAGTAGTGCAGGCTAGGAGAGTTAACCGGTGGTGCAGGCCCAGGGAAGCAGAGAGAGGTGAGGGCGGGGCCAGGACCAGAAGCAGTGCTCCTGGAGCCCAAGAAAGGGACTGAGTTGCTCTGGGTGAGAAGGATGAGGAAACAGTATTGGTTCCCCAGGTGTCTGGGGCCCCAAGACTAGGAATGGCGCAGGACCCAAACTATGAGTATAGAATGGCGGGCGGGGGGGGCGGGGGGGGGATGGAAGGGTGAATGTGGCTTAGGGAGTCCTGGTGCTGAGCACTGCGCTATAGACTTACCCCAAGAGGCCTGAAGATAGTAGTCGAGAACAACATTTTTTTAAGGGAATAAGAGATAGTTTATTCTGAAGCCAAGTATGAGTGACCACGGTCCAGGGACACAGATTTAGGTTACCCCAACTTTGAAGTTCCAGTGTAGTAACAACAGTTACAGTACATTTGTATAGTACCTGAACAAAGAAAAGTCATAAAGATACTTTTCAAATACAGAGGTGGATACATTCCTTAGGCACGTCATAGCAAAGCCGTGGGTAGTGTACTAGAGGTCTCAGATGCTATCTGATGACAATCTTAGGTTTTTGACTGCTGGGACCTGGTGGAGAACAACATTTTAAAGCATCTATTGTAAACACAGTTCCAGGTTAGAATTTTTTCCGTACCAGATGCCTGTATCAGATTTGGAAGGTGAACGCATAAAATAAGTTGTCATTACCCAAGAGCATTATAGACACACTCTTGGGAAATTGGAAAAATGAATTACAACAGGCTTAGAATGAGCTCCTAAGAATCACTTGCTTTAGGTATATGTGCAGCTGAGATTGTCACCTGTGGCTTGCACTGACTCTTGAACTTCCAGATTTTCTGAGGACCAACAGCTTAATTTCCCTAAATTCTCTAGCACCTTCAATGATTAGCATTTTCTTTGAGATGCTCAGCACAATATGCTGACTGATTTCTGATGACTGTAGAAATGGATTCTTTTTTTTTGCAGAAGAATGAGTGGAGAGATCCAAATGGAAGTCCTTATAGTATGTTAAAATTATGCTGAAGAAATCAGTAGGAGACAGATATTAGGGGACTAAAATTCACCTAAAATGTCTCACAGATGATTTTTCATAAGCTTGGGAGATAAGTTGCTGCTTTATCACTTGATTACCAAGGGACTGGCAGCTTTTGGAAGCTCTGTTATACAAAACCACACACACACACACACACACACACATATATATATATATATGGACTGGCAGCTTTTGGAAACTGTTATACA
>NW_008333708.1:768299-780531 GCF_000622305.1 Nannospalax galili
TATATGGAGCGGGACATACACACAAAACATATAGCTGTTTATTTTATTAAAAATGTGCCTGACCTGGAATCAACCAATACATCAATAGATTCATATGCTGCACATAGTTTTTGCTCTTGGATTTGTGGTTACTGGAATGATTCACTGAATTTCTCATATTTTGGCTCCCTCTCTGTCTCTCTATCTATCTATCATCTATCTATCTATCTATCTATCTATCTATCTCACACACATACACACACAAACTTTCTATCTCCCTCCATGTTCTCAATCTTGACACTGTCACTATTAGCTAGAACCCTGCTTCCCATAAAACATAAAATCAAATTCACTTAACTAAATATTTGTACAATGTGCTGGATGGCTTTAGTGTCAACTTGACACACTTGGGTTAAGGGAACCTCATTTGGGGAATTTCCTCTATTGAACTGGCCTGTGGCCATGTCTGAGGGCATCTTCTTGATGAGTAATGTGGGAGGGCCCAGCCCACTGTGGGTAGTGCCATCCCTGGGCAGGTGGGCCTGTGTTGCATAAGAAAGCAGGCTGAGCAGGGGCCAGGGGAGCAAGCCAGTAAGCAGCGTTCCTCCATGGCCTGTGCTCCAGCTCCCACTTCCAGGCTCCTGCCCTGAGTTCCCACCTAGGGCTCCCTGATGAACTGCGACCTGGGAGATGTAAGCTGAATAAACCCTTTCCTCCCCAAGTTGGTATTGATCAGAGTGTTTTGTCACAGCAATGGAGAAACAAACTAAAACATACAATTTAGCCAAAAAAAAATTCTTCCATTATTTTCTCTTCTATTTATCTCCTTAAGTTATTTTTAGATATCAATATGAACATCATATAATCTAGACCTCAAATATTGCAACTTTACTCATATAATTTGGTGTCTAACCTCCAGCTTAGTTTTTGTTTCTTTGTACATTTATTTGTTTTTTGAGGCCTGGTCTCACTATGTAGCTGAGGATGGCCTGGGACTTACAGAGATTCCCTGCATCTGCCTCCCAGAGTACTGAGACTGAAGTCATGGGCAACCACACTTGGCTACAACTTGATTTTATTCAAAGCTTTATGATTTAAGTCTAGTAATAAACAGTTCAATACTTCTCATTAGCAAATTTGTAACAGATTTTTGCATAAATGTTTATTTTTTGGAAAGTAAACTTTGTTTTAAACCATGGTAGTACATTAACGTGAAAACTCCAACTCACTAATATAGTTATAGTCAAGCTTTGGAACTCAAGTTCTCAAATAGGCAGTATCAAGAACTGTGAGTGATTTGAGTTTCCCCTATTTCTAATGTAATATTTTGGTCTGTTTCAAATACACTCTCCCAGGTGAGTGAAACTGTTATTATTATTATCTCACCAAGAGAAGCAGCTTCACCATCAGAATATTTGCATCAGTTGTCACTACACAAGTTCCTCAAAGACAACAAAGAAAAGGTAAAGAAAAAGAAAAGAAGAGAAAAAAGAAAAAAAGAAAAGGAAAAGAAAGAAACAAAAAAGAAAAGAAAGAAAAGAAAAGAAAAAAGAAAAGAAAAGAAAAGAAAAGGAGGGGCTTGGGATCTTTCCACACAGTCGTCTGCAGTTTAGAACAGCAACCTGGAACTTGGTGAACCCAATTCATTTCATAGAATATGTCTTCTTTGCCATTTGAAACAGGACAAAAAGTTTGTTTATTATTTGGTATGCAAGTAAACCTACCCTACTTTACACAAAAGAATACTAATTCTGTTTTCCTAGGTTGTTCATTATGTGCACATCCTTAGAAACATACTCTAGAACAGAGTTGCTCAGAATCTCTGCTCATATATTGGGAAGAACTGTGAGAAGCCCATGAAAATTTTCACCTATGATTGATGTCTTCATTGTTACCTGCTCTCCAACTCCTTGGAAAGAAACAACACAATATCTGGACTTGGAGGTTTTACATTTAACCAAAGGCATTGAAAAAATAGCACTCCCTTCTTTTAAATAAAGTAAACTTTCATATAATAAATATAACAAGCAGAAGCTCTGACATTCACCTCAATGACACAAAACTTTAAAAGGAGTAGTATTAAAAAAGCTACTTTTCCTGATAGACAAAATTGTGTTCATTAACAACTAGATGGAGAAAATATCTCTCTCTCTCTGCCCATCTCTCTCTCTCTCTCTCTCTCTCTCTCTCTCTCTCTCTCTCGACTGATATTGCAAGTTATATTCTTAACAATAGCTCAGTCTCAGGGAAAAATTTTGTTAGTAAATAAACTAGGATTAAAGAAGTAGAGTCCTTCCTCAATTCTTATTTTGTAAATAAGATGAAAGAGATATATCTTTCTTCAAAAGTGCAAAAAGAAGTGCCCCAAATTCCAGGTACTCATAAGCAGTCAGATTGTTGAGTGAAACGTCTTAGATGTTCCCAGGCACCATGTGAACATAACAGAATGAGAAGTCTAAAGGGAAAGAATAAAATGAGTAAGCTTAGACAACCCAAAAAAACTGAGAGAGGTACTAAAATGATCATATTTTTCTACTATTGAGCTTTAGAATGAATTGTTATGCTGCAAAAGACAATAAAAACGGACATTAAAAAGTGATATCCAATTTTATTTGCAGTCCATCTGGTCCTGGTATTTTTCTGTAAGAATCAACATATTTTACATGTCTATAATATTATCCTTGCAAACGAGTGATATGCTAACATCTACAATTTCTGTCATTAAGGAGCGCTGATTAACATTTTATCTTGCCATGCAGGAATGTATTTATATCGCCCATCTGTGCCACATTTGAGAGAAAATATCTAGAAGGAAAGATTGGCATATATGCCTGCAATTTTCTTAAATGTCCCGCCTATTTTTTGAATAAATTATTTTAGACACCAAGCTATTTCTATTTTTGACTTTTAGGCTAACATTATCTGAAGAAGATATATTGATAGAAAATTGAATAATGTATGTATAATATTTTATAAAATATCTCATAATTGGCATGCCTAAATTTTGCCTGTTTATTATCCATCACCTATGATGCATTTAAACATTTTAAGTATAAAAAGTGGTTTGACTAATATTTGATACACTTCAGGCTTTATTAGATAGCAAATTATCAGTTTTATCTAAAATTGGTCAATTTTAAAATATGCACATTCAATATTAGCTCTGAATTCCTTCTTTCATTCCCCAAGTTCAGGTAAGGAAAGCTTCTCCTAATTTATAGGTTTCCATAATTTTGTTAAGCACTGTTTTCCAGAAAAATAGAAACAGTAGGGCGGTGCATGCATGTGGCAAGGAGACACATTGTAAGATACTGGCTAGTGACCCATGTGATTGCAGAAACTGAGAAGTCTGCTGTCTGTAAGTCAGAGATCCTGGAAAGCTAATAGTATAGTAGGAAGGACAGGAATAGCACACCCTGCAGTGTAGTTTCCAATGTAGGTGTGAGAGTCTGGAGACCAGGAGCATTGAGGGGAAGACACTATGAACATTACTGCTCAAATCTTCATTTGCCCTTTGGCCCTCTTCAGTCTCTCAGTGGACCAGTGGTGTTTAGCCATGATGGGGAGGGCCATGTTATATATTCAGTCCACCAATTCAAGTGCTAATATCTTTCAGAAAGACTTACAAAGGCATCTCTGAAAACTGTATTTAATGAACTCTCTGAGTACTCTATGGTCCAATCAAGTTGACACGTAAAACTTATTTAGACAATACAAATTGGACTTGATGAGAAAGAAAAGAGAACACGCAGGTCAGTGTATATGGAGATGGGAGTGAATCTGGAATGGAATCAAATGATCAAATATATTGTATGAAACTCAAAGACTTAGGATCTGGAGAGATGGATCAGCAGTTAAGAGCACTTGCTGATCTTGTAGCCAGCCCAGGTTTGGTTCTCAGACTCACACAGAAATTCACCACCTGTAACTCCAGTTCCAGGAAATCTAACACTCTACCCTGGCCTCTGGGGGCACCAGGCACTCATAGACATAAAATAAAAATAAATAAATCATTAAAAATTGTTGAAAAAAGAAACTCTGGGGCTAGAGAGGTGGCTCAGTGGTTAAGAGCACTGGCTGTTTTTGCAGAGGATCCAGGTTTGGTTTTCAGCAGCCACATGGTAGCTAGCAACTATCTCTGAATCCAGTTGCGGGTGGTTGAACACCCTCTTCTAGTCTCTGCAGGTGTAACACACGCATGGTGCAATTACATTCAAGTACAACGTTTATACACATAAAATGAAAATAGGCTAATTTAAATAAGGAAACTCAATAAAAATATTAACTACCCGTATTCTATGGATCCAAACTTTTATTGTTTGATTGAGTCACTTAAAATTATAACTCAGGCCAGGTGTGGTGGCGCACGCCTTTAATACCAGTACTTGGGAGGCAGAGACAGGCGGATCTCTGTGAGTTCAGGGCCAGCCTCATCTACAGATCGAGTTCCAGGCAGCTGGAGCTACAGGGAGACCCTGTCTCAAAAAGACCAAAAAAAAATTATAACTCAGGGCTGGACATTTCTCAGACATATATTCATCTGTATGTGACCAGTTGTGGAACTCATAGTCTCCATCTGTTAAAAAGAAGCTGCTTTGATGAGTGGTAAATGATATACTTGTCTGTAAATATAAGGGTCCATATTTAGTATAGAGTAAGACATTAAATTTGTCTAAGGATGTGCATCCAGCCATGTGTATTTGGCTATTTTTACAGTGCTACCCATATGTTCCCTCCCATTGAACCGGCTTTTAGTCCAATTAGATAGCTATTGATTACCCTCAAATTAAAAGTGCCACTACTGCATCACTATAGTCCGTTGTGACAGTCATTGTTGTAGTTATTAGGCTTTAAAGCTGGGGTTCAACCTCTACACCTAAGGCTCATGAAACATAGAGGATTGGATGTAGAAAGAATACTAATGTATTCCTCAACTCTCACCAATGAAACTTCCTCATGCCACAGAGTACAATGCACACAGAAGATTACAACTGGCCAAGGTGTAGAGAATAACAGGCTGCAGAGTACGTGTACCTGGGTAGGACTCCAATATCAAACCTCATCAGCCCATGGCCTACGGACCATTGCAGAAGAGGGGGTGGAAAGATTGTAAGAGCCAGCATCATGCATGACCATAATGGAACAGAGTCTTACAGGCTCCTGGGAACTTGTTTATATGAACTTACAGCAATGGTGACAACATACACAAAATCCATAAAACTTCAATTAGATAAAACCCAAAATAGAACTGGGGAAACAATCAGGAACCCCCAACGTTAACCAAGGAACGATTGGCAGTTGAACACTACTGCATGAGGTAGTGTTTATTTTCTTCAGTGGAGTGATGCTAGATAGGCATAACAGGCTCCAATACATAAGTCATGCTAAGGTACAGTTGAGTACAAAAGCTTGAATCAATAAGCCTCAACACATATGAGAGAATGCATGAAATCCAGTGGCAGGAGTATGTGATGATGTGGATGGGGGAGGGGCCCTAAATATAATGAAGATGTTTTCTATGAAATACACAAAAACTCAATAAAAATATTTTTAAAAAGAAAAAGAAAAAAAAAGTTATAAATGTACTCACTTTGGGAGGAAACTCTGCTCAATTCTCCACCATTAATAAACTTTCCTGATTAAAAAAAAAAGTAAAACTCTATGCACTATAGATGCATGGTTGGAGATTTGGAAGATCAGTGTAAAATATGGGACAGAATATTAGAAAACTTAATCATGGCAAGACCAGTTGAGTGCTCCCTTAGCCTGACTACTAAAGGCATGAGTTTAGAAATGAGGATGTGATTCAGTGTGGATCAGTTTCCAATGAAACACTGAATTTTGTGATACAGAGGTACATGTGAACAAAATAGGAGAAACCAGAAATTTAGCAGGCAGTCAGGAAGTGGTGGCATGGAAGAAGGGAAGCAGTGAATCAAAGGTCAAGCTCATGTTCAGATACTGGTGAGCAAATTAATCACATTAGCTAATGGTAAGAGAGGGAGGCATCCAGAAGACAAGTGCAAAGCAAAAGGAAAAGTAAAGCAAAATTAGGTAGGCAGGTACTTTTAAGGGTTTGGAATCTGTTGCCCCATTGAATTACTATAAATTAACTTTCAAAGTTGGCTGAAAGAGGGCCCTGCAGAGAAACAGACAAAACCATCCCAAATCACCCAGTCTGTCTGGCTCATTTTTTTTTTCAAGAGACCCAACTCAAACTTACTCATTATAATATTAGTTTCTTTGCCCACCTGGGACTCATATTTGTCTGTAATTTTGAACATGATAAGTATGACTTGAAATTAAGGACTGTGTTGGTCATACAGCTGAGCAGACTTAAAGCACCTTGAATTCATTTATTTCAGTTGTGATGCTTACATAACTCATCTTCCAACAAATGTTGAAAGCAAAGAACCCACAGGAAATGTCCTAGTTTGTTCTTCATTGCTGTGACAAAATACTCTGACCACTACCAACTTGGGGAGGAAAGGGTTTATTTAGCTTACATCTCCCAGGTCATAGTTCATCAGGGAGCCCAAGGTAGGAACTCAGGGCAGGAACCTGGAAGCAGGAGCTGGAGCACAGGCCATGGAGGAACGCTGCTTACTGGCTTGCTCCCTTGGCCCCTGCTCAGCATGCTTTCTTATCCAACACAGGCCCACCTGCCCAGGGGTGGCACCACCCACAGTGGGCTGGGCCCTCCCACATCACTCAACAGTCAAGAAGATGCCCCTCAGACGTGGCCACAGGCCAGTCCAATAGAGGCGATTCCCCAACTGAGGCTCCCTCAACCCAGGTGTGTCAAGTTGACACTAAAGCTATCCAGCACAGTAAGTTACTATACAAATGACTCTACAGGCAATCTCCTCCCTACTCCATACCAAAATGCAAAGTGTGGTTCTGCATGAGGTAGAATAATTAAGATGATGACTTTTGTTGCAATATGCATATGCACGGATTTCCCCAATTCTCTTGCTTTCTTTGTACAGAAGCGTTCCATTTTGTCATTACCTTTTCCTTTCGACAGTCATGTTTCAGTACCATTGCCCAGTAGTACATGGTGAAGGTTTATTCAGATGTTTTGTTTATACTGATGTGCACACGTATGTTTGAGTTTCTGTGGAGACCAGAAGGATGCATCAAATCCCTTGGAGCTGGAGTTACAGGTATTTATAAACCACCCATTGTGCATACTAGGGTCCAACCTGTGGTCCTCAGAAAAAGCAGTATGTTCTCTTAACCACTGAGTCGTTTCTCCAGCCCTGATTAAGAATCTGAATGACTGTATTAAAAGCCCTTTAGTCCAATCTCAGAGGTAGGAATTCAAGCACAAAATAAGCTTCATGATAATGAATTCTGAATTATATACATTTGAGTGAATCATTGCCATTTTCTTACAAGAATGCTGCTCCTATTGTGCTTTAAAATACCTAAAATATCTAAAAGTCTTGTATTTCTATTTTAAGGTGCACTTTGGATCTTAGAACTCTCAGATCATTTTCTCAGAATGAACAATGGCATATTTCTCTCTCTCTCTTTCTCTCTTTCTCTCTATCTCTCAACATGTAGGTGTAAGTTTTATTTATCTCAATGTATGTATCTCTCTCATGTGTATATTTGGGTGTATCTTTCTGTGTATCTGTGTGTGTCTGTGTATGTTTCTGTGTGGGGGGTATCATTTTTCATTCAAATGTTTTTATAGCCTCTTTTGATTTGCAGTTAACTAACATCCAGTCATCTAAGTACAAAAATAATTAGGCATGCTGTGCGATAGATGAATTTCACATGAAGCATAATAACTCCCATCTCACCTACCTCTTATACTAGTTTCCCTCTACTTCTTTAGAGAGTTGTATGATATTCCGTGCTTTGAGATATCATTATCTTATGGTTAAGGCACAGAAGTAGTTTGCATCTAGATATATTGAAGAATTAGAAATTGGAATGATGTCCTAGATGGAGTGTTTAGTTTCTCAATAAGAGACTGGGCATCTTAAGTGTTAAAAAAAGGGGCTGGAGAGATGATTCAGTGCTTAAGAGCACTTGCTACTCTTCCAAAGGCCCCAGATTCAGTTCCCAACACACAAATGGTGGCTAACAACTGTCTCTAGCTCCAGTTCCATAGGATACTATGCCCTCTTCTGGCCTCCACAGGCATTGCATACATGTGCAGGTGAAACATTCATACATAAAATAAAAATAAGAGATAAAATAGCAGATGAGGAAACTTGAATAGAGGCCAAGGTAGAGATGTTATGGAAGCAATACTCAGCTAGAGACAAAGTGATAGGGTTAGTCAGAAGGATATTGAGGCAGGAAAAAAACTGGATGGAAACTCATAAGCCAAGGTCAGAGAAGCTAGTTCAGAGGTCTAAGGGTCAAGGTCTATATACAGAATCCTTTTAAGCAAAATCAAAAATCAAATGAGACACGACCATAAAGACAAACATTTATATTACAACTACTTAGTTAAGTGGAAACACCACCTTCCTGGATTTTTACAAACTAAGTTAGGAACTGTATCTTAAAAAAATAGATTATCTGGGGCTGGAGTGATGGCTCAGCAGTTAAGAGCACTGATTGCTCTTGCAGAGGACTTGGGTTCGATTCCCAGTACCCACATGGCAGCTACTAAGAGTCCTTAACTCCAGTTCCAGAGGAATCTGAAGCCCTCTTCTGACTTCCTCAGCATTGTGTGACACTCATGCAATCACATACGTGCAGGCAATACCCTCATACACATAAAATAAAAATAATAAATAAAATATTTTAAAAAGTAGATTATCAACAGCATGTTTTCCCATTTACATTAAAGAGCCTAATGTAATATGTTAATCTCTTAAATTAGTTACTTGAATAATCTGAGAAAGTTACAGGTTTGTACCCATTTTGTGAGTTGCAAAAAAAATTGTGTTTTAAATGCATTTTAATTAGTTCTCAGTTTTGAAGTGAAGTGGAAATTATGGGGAACAAGTTAAAGTGACAATTGGTTAATTATTAAAACACCAGGCCCTATAATATTATGTGAAAATTACCTTATGCAATGTTTCTAGTAAAGTGACTGCATGCATACCACACATTGATCATCATCATCGCCAACACTACTAATATTACCATCATATTTGTTATTCACCAGACTACTTAGAGAAAATATAATACATCATTAATCGTGGCATACAACAATAAAGCAGGCTACATTATTGTATTCTATTTTGCAATAAAGATTGAATAGCATTCAAATAAAAAAGAAATCTCCCCAATTTCCACACTGTTTAAAGGAGCTGAAATGGAAACCCCAAACTGTCACCTTTGAAGCCTAAGACTTTTACTGAAAACTGCATAAAAATACAAAGATATCTGGACATAGTGATAAATTCCTCTAATCCAAACACTTGAGAGTCAAGAGATTTGTATTTTCAAATAAAAAATTTTAATCCCCCAAATAACTCATTTTACCTATAAATTTCACAGTATCCAGATATGGGCAACAATTCTTTGTGTTTTAAATAAAGTACTAATCAACATAGCATCCTGAATATTTGAGATGTAAAACTCTCTCACTTCATTAAGTACTTAATTATTTCCTTTCTCTGCCTTGGCATGTTGCTAGGATGCCATGAAGAATGTTATAACCTCAAATTCTAGATTCCACTTCCTAGTTTCCCATGATCTACAAAGTCTACTGAATCAAGCCTCAAAAGGCAGCAACATTTGTGGGTAAAATGGAGGTGTAGAAGTTAGGTACGAGCAAGTGGAGAGTTATAATTAAACAGAAGGCCCATGGCTATTGTACATTCAGCCAAGCTACTCCTGCCAAGACACACTGGCAAATACTAACTTATCACTCTGCTGAACTTTTCTCCTTGGCCTTACAGCTTCACTACTGTAGCCATGGCTTTCGCAGCCATTTTCAACATAACAGCTTGGCCACTGGCATAGGCATTCTCAAGTCCACCCTGGTGCTTTCTCCATCCAATGGCCTGTAAATTCATACACAAGTGAAATTCTGCCTCAAAGGGATTCTTGATGATCACTGTCCATTGGGATAATGCCCTTCCCCCATTATTCCATAACTATCACAGACACACAGTGATGCCCTAATCGTGAACATTGTTCAACTGTGGCAGTAACTGCATATACCATTCTGTCTTTGTAGCAGATGCTGCCAACAAGCCCAGTTGGATGCCTCAGCCACCCTATTCATGAATCATCATCAGTCATTGTCATGACCGAGTTTCAGGCAAGTTCTGCTCCAGGAATCTCAGAATGAGCATCTCACTGCTGAAAATGAAGTTTGAAATGCAGACCGGGGAGGGGGCTGGGAGGATACCAAGATTATGACTACAAAGCTGAAACTAAGAAGCCTGAGTGCGATTCCATTAGACAGCAAACTAACCCTCTCCCACTATCTGAGTTCAGTTATAAGGGAGCACAGTGCTGTGGAACCCACCTCTGCCAACACACAAAAGTACCCAGGCAGATAGACTTACTTATACTATTTAGCGCCCCTCCTATGGAAGGTTCACTCCCTTACTCACCCTACGAGCACTGTCTGTAACTGGTTGAGGGGTCACCGGGACACAATTCAGGAAAAGTCTAGTAGGAAGGTATATATGCCTACTGAAGACCTTATTTGAAAGGGCCCACAGACTTAATTTGGCTGATGTTCTGATCTTATCAATTATCTTCCCTATACGTGCCAACTGGTACAAAGGACATTCTTAGTGTTCGGAGGAATCACAGAATCCCACTGAAGAAAATATCTTGGAACAGTCTTCTATTTCAGATTGCTTCCTTTCTTGAGGTTTTGGAAGTGTTTGTTTCTTTGTTGATTGGGACATTTTGGATATATTGTTCTTCTTTGTTTCTCTAATGTTTTAGTATTTTAGTTTCTATTTACAATTCGTGATTTTTATATAACTACTTGCAGATTTGTATGTGAATCATTAAGTCACTGTGTTTTAACTTCTATCTCACCAGAATAACATGACTGTTCCTCAGTTTTGTACACCTACAAAAAATATTTTCTTCTAAATTTCTACATCTCTAATTGCCTCTCTACCACTTCTTATACCACCAACCCATACTTTGCCTCCTCTTTCCTCCTCCTCATTCCATCTTCACTTCACCATTTAAATAATAATAACCTTTATTCTTAAAATATCTGTTTTCAGTCAGTGAGATGTCTTTAGAGGGAAAGTACTTTCCATATAAGCCTGGCAACCCTAGTTCAGTCCCTGGTCCACATGGGGGATCTTGAGAACCAACTCCTGAAAGCTCTCTGACTTCTGCATATGTGCCACGGCATGTGTGTGTGTGTGCATGCACACACACACATAATCAATAAAATATAAATTAAATCATCTTGTTCTGGTTTGACTATGAAATGTCACTCATAGTCTCATGTGTTTGAATACTTGGTCCTCATTTGGTAGTGCTGTTTGAGGAGATTATGGAAACATTAGTAGTTGGCACCTTGCTGGAGGAAGTACATCACTGGAACTGGGCCTTGAGGTTTTATAGCCTGGTCCTCTCTCTCTCTCTCTCTCTCTCTCTCTCTCTCTCTCTCTCTCTCCCTTTCCTGTGTGTAGAAGAAATGTGATAGTTCTGTGTCCTGACTGAACTCCTGCTGCCTTTCCCACCATTATGAACTGTATCTTAGAACTGTAAGCCAAAATAAAGGCTTTCTTCCTTAATTTGCATTTTGTCAGGATGTTTTGTCACAGCAACAGAAAAGTAACTAATACACAGCAATTACAACATCAAGTAAAAGACTTATGCAAGATTGGGCTGGTCAAGTTAATGTCATGGGGGGGGAGAAAAGCCAAGGAGACCCCACCTCGTCCCTGAAGCAGATAATGGTAGTAAAGGAATGAGACTTACAAGACACTACCTCTCCTTAGTATGTATAGGCACTTAATGGTCATTGAGGTAGAGAGAGACATTTTCCTTAGAGGTATAGCCATTAATAAGGAGCCCATGTTCCTATAAATCCCTCACCCAAGACTCTGAAAGCAACACTAATTAAACTCATGGAGAGAGAGAGATGAAAGTAAAAGAGAGAGTAGGTAGGAAAAGGAAGTGCATCAGCAGGGACAGAAGGGGAACAGGAGAGGGTAATGTGAAGGATGAGCATGATAAACAGACAGTATATGTATGTATGAAAATGCTACAATAAAACCAATTGGTACATGTAGTTAACACATCCTAATTTTTTTAAAAAAAAAAGAAAAGAAAAGAAAACAGGCTGGGG
>NW_008333708.1:784253-789781 GCF_000622305.1 Nannospalax galili
TATACACACACACACACACACACACACACACACACACACACACACACGTACACACAACCTGAAATAACTTTAAAAAGAAAAAAAATTAAAATGATCTAAATGTCTGATTTCTGTAATTTGTCTCTCCAGTGACATATCTAGAAAGATGGCCTGTCATCTATCACAATACAGCAATGACTGGGAGGGACATGTGTCATAGATCTTGTAACAAAATGGTTGTAAATCATCCTAAAATAGGCAACAGAAAACTGACTTTCCAAAGCAAAATATTAATTGGAAAATAATGGGAAATTAAAATCTGAGATATATATGTTATTGTGACTCATAAGGATTTCCAAAGAAATTTGTACTAAGGGGGAATATTTTAAAGACCCACTTGAAAGGTTTATGTAAATTATGTTGAAATAAAGATGATTGGTTATAGGAACTTGTTGCACAACTAGGCTTCAAATGATTGGTGGAGGCATGGAGACTGAAAGCTGACTCCATTTTGTTCTAGGTGACTGCGTCCCATTATCCCTACCCCACCCACAGCTCTGACTGCACTCAATCAGACAGAGCCAGCCAGCCATGAAGGCCGCACCTGTAGTTTCAGGGGATACACTGATTCTGCAATTCTGGGAAACTTGCAAGTAGCCAGGTAGCATATCCAGGTAGCACATACTCCTGCCCAGCTATACCTGCACTTCGATGGAGTCCATTGTCTCTGCAATTCTAAGAAACATTTTGTTAACTGAAAACCTCTTTATTAACTGACCTGCCTCTGGTCTTGTGTAACTACAGTGATCTGATGGAGCTATGGTTATTGGCTTTGCCCCTGGCATGATGTAATTGTGGTTTTAAGCTTAGTAAACTCTGCCTTGCTTCCTCTTGGTGTAGAGAGTTCTTTTGAACCTTAGTTCCCTCTCTGACTACTGGCTAATGAAGGACTCTTGATTCAACCCAAAACTGCATGGTGTTTCTCATGATCATTGCTACACATGTGTTCTTGTTCAACCAACTTCCCTGGAGTTTAGCAGCAATACTGAAGAATTGGTAGGATAAATCCTGTCATAGCCATTGAGTGTCTGAAAGCTCTACTTCCCCTGTTGTAAGGCTTGACATCAGTGACTGCATTTTTATAGTCATAACTAACAAGAGTTAGGCAGGAAGGAAGGGTGAGTGAGAGAGGGGGAAGGTGAATAGACAGGAAAAATGTTATAGAAAATAATTGTTTACAAAAAAGTATGAAATGGTGAGCCATGCTCCAGTGGATGATGCCACACAGAGAAGTACATGAAAATCATAAATTGTAGTAAATGGGTTATTAAGATTTTTTTTTAAAAGAGACAAAGTTGGGGGGGTAGGGAGATGTGTCTAGATCTGGAAGGAGTTAGTTGAAAGAGTGTGTATGGGGAGGTGAATATCATCAAAATACATTGTATGAAATTATCAAAGAATTAATAAAATATTTATTTTAAAATATGAGAGTTGGGAGGTTCTTTTATGTAAAAATAATAGCAACCTTCGTTTAAAATATTTTTACTGATTACAGAATTTCAAACAATGTATTTTGATCACATTCAGTTCCCCTCCCCACCTACTCCGTACTATTCCCCAACTTCATATTCTCTGTATTTTTTCTTTTATTTAGGGACTGCCACATCTAATCTGTGTTTCCCAAGTGCTCTTGGATGTGGATCTGGCTCTTGGAGTCTGGCCAACCTACCAGGCAACAACACACCGGTAAGGAAAAGAAACTCTCCCTATCTCAGCATTTATCAGTTGCCAATAGATGCTCAGCTATGGCTGGGTCTTTTTGTCCATTCCCCCATCCATGCTGATCTCCTGTCTGGCCTGGGTTTGTACAGTTCTTGTGAAAGCTGTCTTAAGTATTCTGGGTTCATGTGTGCAACTCCCCTGTGGATTCCAGACAACAGTTTCCTTGTATTTATCTACTGCTTCTGGGTCTTAAAACCTTTCTGCTCCCTCAATTATACCTGAGCATTGACACAAGGGAGTCTGATATAGGTGCCCCATTTAGAGCTGAGCATTTTACAAGCTCTTGTTCTCTGCATGTTGACCATTTGTGGGTCTCTGTGTTAATCACCATCTGCTTCAGAAAGATCCTTCTATGGTGAGATTCATAGAGAAGCAAACTTCGTTTTATCAGTATATTGTTTAACTTTATGCTTATGAGCATAACTTTATACATATAGGCAGCTTGCTTTTGGGTTCAAGACAACTAAACACACTAAAGTTGTCCAACTGATGGCTGGGATGAAACATGTCTATCAGATAACCTTAGCAGCTTCCAAAGAAGGACCTGTACTTTGTAACTTTGAAATAGGATGCAAGGGGCTGGAGAAACAGCCATTAAGATTACAGGTTGTTCTTGAAGATAACTCAGGTTCAAATCCCAGCACCCACATGACAGTTAACAACTATTTGTAACTCTAGTTCCAGCAGATCCAATGCCTTCTTCTGTTCTCCACAGGGATTTCACAAGGGCGCACTTACACACATGCAAGCAATATACTCATACACATAAAATAAAAATAATAAATAAAATTAAAACAAAAAACAGAATAGAAATTCTCACTGTCAATTTGCAGCATCCTCTGGTAGTGACATGAGAATACGATTAGCTAGTGAAAGGCTGACATTCAGTCGACACAAATAAGGAAGATTCAATCATATGTCTTCATTTACAAAAAATTCTAATAATGGATTCTTTTCAGTACTTGGGGGTAAGTCATTTACTCCAGAATTTCTAAAATTATTTGAGAAAAGTTTAAAGTGAGGAAGCTAAAGAGTGCCAGATAAGGGCTTCCTAGAAGACTTTTTAATACAACTTAAATTTTACTTGCTTCAAGTACATAACACATGGAATTATTATTCATAATTAGCAAAATCTCAGAGAGAAAAGACATAAACAGTGTTCTGACTGGCAGTCATAATAGGCAGGGTCATGTTAATAATGCCCAGGAAATGAAAAATTTTGGTTATTTTCCTATAATTTTTCTATGTATTTTACTTTCTAACTGCAATTGATGACTATGAGAAGTGCATCTCTTGTGGTTTATGTCACCTTGAAGTGCCATTTCTAATGAGCACAGATAGAAAGCTAGTCAGGTGACAAAGTTTAATGAAATGTGGCTTTTCTAACTGAATCCTGTGTGATAATACTCTTTCTTCTGCTTTCCCATCTCTAGCTGCAATCATTTGATGGCACCATAGGGGAGCCATTCTTTCTGATGCTGAAGAAATCATCACAATGAGCTATGTGAGGAGTGGATCACAATGAATCACAGTAAGTCAAAAAATGTCTGAGGATTTTGGGCCTCTAGAGTGTTCACCTGACAGGAAAAATTTTTGAGAGGAAAGAAAACTACAGGAATGAGATAAAGTCACACGAATGCCTTGAAAAATCATACTCAGGGAATTTCTTGAATTCTCTTGAAAGTACATGTTATTAGTCACAACTTCTCTGAGAAGTCATGGTGCCTACAACATGAAGAAGAACCCTTAATCAGTCACAAATGACTCTTGACTCTTCTCTGGGCACAGATTTCCAGGGAAACAAAGAAAGCTTCTTAATTTTATCTAGCTCTCAGACTGAGACCTAGACTGTGTTTACCTCTTTCTCCAATCCTGCTTCTAAACCCTTAACTACAAATGAAAGAATCTGCAAAGCAATGACACAGAGTATGCTGTAGTCTGTACAACGTGCTATCAGCTAAGAGCTGCAGTTCACTTCAAAGGAATATTATGCTCCTCTACCTTCACCAGCCACATGTATCTGCAGCACTTTTGACTAAGCCAGTGGAGTAAGAAATGTAGTCCTCCCTGTGGTTATATATATTTCCCACATTAAGCATTGCTTCTTTGTTTCATGGAATATTCTCCTTTCTGTCACTAGAACCAAAACTTACTTTAATGAGTGATGTCAAGGACCTTTCTATGTGGACAGGAAAATGAAAAAGAATTTCGCTCTCTACCTTTTTTTTTTTTTACTTGAGTTAAGCAGCGTTTGATGTTACTCTTACAAAGATGTAAGTCTAGAGAGCAGACACTGAAATTTCCATGTTATTGTCCCTTTGTACATTGAATTGTAAATAGACACATGGATATTGGGAGAGCAGGGCCAGAGCTAGATCTGCTGAGACCGTTTGTGGTCAATTAACAAGGTACCTGCCTCTCCCAAGTTCTTATAATGTAGGCTTTTCAGCACATGCTCCCTTAGCTGTCTAAAGCTCAGATGGACTAAAGGTTGTCAGTCTTATATGTGCTACAGGCCTTTGCTATCTTTCTTAAAGTAATCTCTGGAACCGCTTTCACCAAAATTTCCTATTCACTTTTCTCACTACTTGAGTGTTTATATTGATATGAGTGAGTAGGGGCTTCAGAGAGTAAAATCTGATGATAGTTTTTGTTTCATTTTCATCTTGCTTGCTAAATATCTGAACTAACATTCTGTATGTAAGAAAAATCTTTGATTATATATAGAATATGTTTATATTTAAATATCACTCATGAGTCTCCTGAGCACTCAGCACTGAAATAGCTCCAGTGATGCAAAATGAAAGAAACAGGTGGTGTTCCCAGGAATTTGCAATGTTTGCAAGCTACTTGGAAGATAGAAATAAAAATAACCATTTTTGTGCAATTCAAGCTGCTGTAAGGGGAGATAATCAATTAAGTTACTAGTTATTGAGACGTTACAAGGTAAAGTGAATGCTCTTCAAGCCATTCACATAAATTTTAGCCATTAAATACAATCAGCATGGGTTCTAGGAAATTAGCAAGTACAATTTAATTTGCTTTGTCTTGTTCTGTTCCTTTTACAATTTTTTCAGGCCTTTTCAACAAATAACCTGCTGAATTAATTGGACATCCCTACTGAAAAGAAATGGCCATTACCAGAGCCTAATATTTTATATAATCATTAACTTTAAATAGATCATGGATACAAAAGAATCTCATTAAATAGGCAAAGAAAATGGCTTGATGAAGTAACTTCAGAATAAGTGAATTTGGCAAGAATGAAGGAAAAAGAAACAGCACATGAACAGTGCGTTTAAGTTGACCAAGGTTTTCCTCCATGGTCAGTGATTTTGATAATATTGCATATTGATGATAGAAGGCAATAATTATGTAAGTGGATGCAGATGCTGAAAACTGAATTTCTGAATCTTAAGATGAGAATTTATAAATAGAAATTAAACCCAGTATGATGCATGTGGATTAGAGTCACAGACTTCAGTAAGGGCTCATGCTTAATATAAATATTGTTGGTTACATACTGAAATATGTATGTATACAAGAAAGTATGTACATATATTCCATTGCTCTGCCAGCTGACAAGGCTTCAAAGAAAAGTTTCTAATAGAGATAAGCACTTCTAATATCACAATTTGATTTTTTTTTTAAATTTTCAAAATTTATTTTCAAGTTTTTTTTTTAGAAGCATTTCATTACAGCTTTAACATATTCAGTAACACATTCCAGAGCAAGGATACATCTCTTTCAAAGGTGGCTGTAAATTT
>NW_008333708.1:791263-798660 GCF_000622305.1 Nannospalax galili
TCTCACCCCTCTATCATGGTTTTCCCACTTAAGGTGTCGCCACTTCCCCCCCTTTCTTCCTTACTAATACCCTTGCTCCTATGATCCTACTTCTGTTGAGTTTCTTCTTTCTCCTTATCCCATAGGTTCCTCATATACCCTTCCCTCCCCCCTCCCTTAAACTAACCCAATTTTTATTCATATCTCCCTTATTAAGGCCTGTGATTTTAATACTTCTACTCTATAATAAAATGAAGGAAAATTCCTTGGAGAGATGGTTGCTTGTGGGATTAGAACATGAACTTCACAATGAGCCTGGAACACCTTGGAATGCCCAAAAGCAAGGAAGGGCTGCACTGCCCTCAATTTCCTACCACACACAATGACGGAATTATTTCATAGAGACAAAACAGCAAGCTGAATAATCCTCTCATGCTCAAAGCTAGGACAACATGAGAAAAAATTTAAGTGTACTAGTTTTGTCAAAAAGATAATAATCCCCAATAAGAACATCTTACCCTTACTCTTAGTATGCCTTAATTCCATGTAATTAAAAGATAAGATAGCTATGTCTGTGTGTGACCAGTCATGGTACACTGTAATAGCCTCCAACTGGTACAAAAGAAGCTTCTTTGATGAATGGTGACTGGTATAATTGTCTGTAAATATAAGTATATATATTTTGCACATAGTAAGGAATTACATTTGTCTAAGGATGTGACCGTTTTGGTGTTTTCTCTAAGATCTATGCCCTCTCCAGCCATGTGTATTTGGCTAGGTTTACAGTACCACACATGAGTTTCCTCCCATTGAGTGGACTAACTTGACAGAATAGGCCTTATGACAAATGACAGAATGTATAAATTCCGGGGAGGGGGAAGGGCTGTGGGAGATTGCCAGTGGGGAAGGGGGTATAAAGAAGATTAAGACTGATTTAGATGTTTAGGTATATTTTGTCCATTGCAACATTTTTCAAAGGGTTTTAATTATTGCATCGAACTCATTTGTTGTTATGAGTCTGTTTATTCATGTCATTTCGATTTAACTTTGGTTGTTCTGTACATATATAGAAATTTATCCGTTTCTTTTAGAATTTCTAGTTTACTGGAGTATAGATTTTTAAATTATGTACCTACAGTTTTCTGAATTTTCTCAGGGTCTGTTATAATGTTTTCCTTTTATCTCTGATTTTCTTAATTTGGGTCCTCATTTCCTTTTAACTAATTTGGCTAAATATTTATCATTCTGCATCCCTAGTCCCTATTGGCAATTTGAGTAACCTCTTCAGAAGATGGTGTGATAATAATAGGAGGTAGGAATTGGCTGGACAGTTATAGTAAAAAGACCCCAAAGAAAAGTAGCCAGTTTCTTGGCTAAAAGTCAAAATGTCCTTGGGCCTCTTAGCAACATACTCTGTTCCAAAGGCCAAAAATATTGAAAGTATTTGGGAACTTGTATCTAATCCTTAAAAGATTTTAAGGTTACTTCTTCAGAGGGGGGGAGTGTTAGAGTAGCCAAAATACCACCCCCCCAAATAAATAAATCAAAACAAAATCTACAAACTAAAACGAATCCAGGACCAGATGGACATAGCTCACATGCCTACTAAATTTTCAAAAGAAGAACTAGTGCAAATATGTCTCAAATTATCTAGTAAAGTAGAAAAAGAATGAGCATTCCCAAATTATTTCTATGAAACCAGTATTACTGTAATACCAAACCAATGACTATCTCTTTGATGAAAATACATGCAAAATTTTTCAACAGTGGAGCACGCCTTTAATCCAAGAACTCAGGATGCAGAGGCAGGCAGATCTCTGTTAGTTCAAGGCCATCCTGCCTGGTCTACATAGTGAGTTCCAGGTCAACTGGTGCTACAGGTTGACCCTGTCTGGATGACCCAACGCCAGCTTCAGTACCAAGTAAGCACTTCAATGGCCAGTACAGCATACGTCTTTGGTGCAGTAGTGGCACTTTTATCTTGGGGGCAATCAACAGCTACTTAATTTGACTAAACGCCCACCAAAAGGGAGGAAACTTAAGTGTGGTAATGTAAACATAACATAATACACATGGCTTGAGTGGCCATATCTTGGAAAGACTCTCAAGACTGTTACATTGCTAGACTAATGTGATTCCATACCATGTGAAAAATAGGTATCATATTTACAAACAAATATCCTAGTCACCACTCATCAAAGAAGCTCATTTTGCACCAGACAGAGACTATTACCAAGTACCACAAATGGTCACACATGGACATTTTCTGTGAATTGCCCAGGCCTAAGTGATATATCCTCAATGCAACCTCTACACCTAAGGCTCATGAAACACAGAACAGGGATAAAAAAGAGGACACTAATGAATTTCTCAGTGCTCCATAATGAAGCTTCCTCATGCAGTGGAGGTTCAGAAACACAAAGGTCACAAATGGCCAAAGTGTGGAGATCAAGAGTCTGACGAGTGGTGGTCATTGGACAGGACCCCTTTATTAAACTTCACCCACCCAAGGTTCAGGGACCATTGTGAAAAGGGGAGCAGAAAGATTCTAAGAGCCAGGAGGAGGTAAATGACCATAGGGAAACAGAGTCCTACATCTCCTGGAAAACTGCTCATATGTTTCTATAGCAATGAGTCAAATAATAAAATACTACTGTCTTCAAATAATACTGTCCATTGCCCCTACTCTTGGTTATCCCCCAGAACTTGATAGTAAAACCCTATTATGTAGATACATGACATACATGAGAAGAAATCAATTTGATGCTGAATTAAAAGCCTCATCTCTCTTGTCTCACTCATAGTGCTTTAAGGTGCTATTCATACTATTGGAAGAAAAAATTAAATTATCAAATTTATCTAGCTGTGAATCCTATGAGCTACAACTGACCTGGCAAAATATGGCCTCTGGCATAATAGTGGCACAAATACTATGGGAATAACCAAGCACTTTCTGATGGGATTTAAGGTTTGCTTCATGGGATTAAGCCCATATCTGACACTGATATCAAGCCTTGGAATTTGCATCTAGACAGATCATAGACCATAGGTTAGAGTCTAATACTCTTATCCTGCTAAATTGATATAGTATTAATCTGACTCCTTATAACTTATTGGTATACCCATAGATTAATGCATATCTCAACTATCAGTCAGTGGAGAAGTTTCCTCATGCAGCAGATGGTGATTACCACAGGGAATCAAAACTGGCCAACATGCAGACAATAATAGCCTACAGTGTGCTTGTTTCTTAATAGACACAGATACTAAACTTCTCCTTGCAAAGGCTCAGTGATCATGTTACTCACTTTTCCATTGCTGTGGTAAAACACTGACCAAAGCAACTCATAGAAGGAAGAGTTTATTTTGCCTATGGTTCAGGAGAGATTAGAGTCTATCATGCGGGGAGATGTCCAGAGCAATAGCAGAAAGTTAAGCTCTCACATCTTCAAGCAGGCACAGGAAGCAGAAATTCTCCAAGGTTTAAGAGCTCTCAAATTCCACCCCTAATGACATGCTTCCTCAAGCATGACCACACCTCCTAAAGCCTCCCAAACCACCGCCACCAATAGGGGACAAAGTGTCCAAATACTTGGAGCCTATGAAGGACAAGTTCATATGAATCATCATATTCCAGTCTCTGGCTCCCATAAGCTGATGATGATAAAATTTCAAAAATAGTTTTAGTACATCTTCAAAAGTCCCCATAATCTTTATATCTTAATCCTTTTTAAAAGCCCAGACTTCAGCATCTCTTCTGAGACTCAAGTCAATCTCTTAACTGTAAGCTCATGTAAAATCAAAAGACAAATTCCATACTTCCAACATATGATGGAATCAAATACAGATTACCATTCTAAAAGGAAGCAATGGGGGCATAGTGAGGAAATATTGGACCAAAACAAGACAGAAAATGAGCAGGACAAACACCAAATCTTGCAGCCCCATGTCCAACTACTGGAAATTTACTTCTAAAGGGCTTAGATGGCTCAGCTCCCTCAACTTTGCTGCTTGCAATACGTATCTCTCTTGGGCTGGTACCACTCCCTATATGCAGCTCTCCTTGGCAGATGTCCCACAGTTCTAGCATCTCCAAGATCTTCTTGGGGTCTCCAGTTACAACCAGGCTTCACCTTTACAGTTTCACACAATGGCCTGTCGGGGCCTCTTGCCCTGTTATGGCCTCTTGCCCTGTCAGGGCCATCTATGCAGGAAGGACCCTGCTCTGCAATGCCTGGCCTCAGCAGTTCTCTGAAACCAGAACTGATGACACCTTCATTCTTGTGTCTTGTCTTTCATGCCTTTAAATCCAGTCCCATATGAACAAAACTACCAAGTTGGCTGCAGACTCAGAGTAGACTCTGGTCTGCTTCATCTATATTTCCAGGAGCTTTTCTATGCTGTGAGTAGAAACACTTTCAGAATTTTACTTTCACAATTTGGAGGTTTAGCTAGGTCTGGTCTTGTCCTAAAAGTATTCTTTCCATTGTTAAAGTACAAATTGCTAGACCTCTCCTTAATGGATCTAATTTCCTTATGAAAAGAAGCCTTTCTTTCACCATGTGAATTGGTTCCAACATTAATCTTCCTAGTTCTATTTATCTGCATAATATTCACCTTTCATAGCTACTTCAACATTTCTGTATTAAGCTGTCTTGAAATTTCCTCTGCCAAAGAAATTAACTGATTTTCAACCTAGCCTCTGAAAAGCTTTTAGACTGTGTGTAGACTCCAACCAGACATTTTGCCAAAATATGCCAGTTATTGCTTAAGTACTTCTTTCCCTCTAGAACTGTATTGTTTCCAGCAATACTGTTTTCACCACTACTTTCTTCCAGGTTCCTATGAGAACCACCCATTAATCCCTGCTTAGAGCAATCAACTGATTTTTTTAGTCTAAACTTTCAAAATCTTCCACGTTTTTCTAAAAACCCACACAGCCAGGTTCTTCACAACCAATAGCCTACTCTCTGGTACCAACTTTTTGTATCAGTTATTTTTCTGCTGCTGTTAGAAAACACCATGACTAAAGCAACTTATAAAAGGAAGAATTTATGTGAGATTATGGTTCTATAGGGATTAGAGTCTGTCATGGCAGGGAGGCACGGTGGCTGGAGCAGAGAGCAGAGCATTCACATCTTCAAGCAGGTAGATGAAGCCTAGGGAAAACAGTCAATCCAGCAAAGCTTAAGACCTCTCAAATCTTGCCTCCATTGACACACTTCCTCCAACAATACCAGACCTCCTAAAACTTCCAAAAACAGTGCCAGCAACTGAGACAAAATGTCCAAATGCTTGGAGCCTATATGGTACATTTTCATTCAAACCATCACAGGACTCATCGCTTAAGAAAGGGTAAAAAAATATGTAAGAGCCAGAGGTGGTAGAAGACCACAAGGAAAGAGGTATATCTCAATGTCCAGTATCCAGGTTATATGGTACTCAGTGAGGAACCTCTCATTATGGCATTTTGTATTTGAAACCCACATGGTCTCTCTCTTGGGTTATGTTCACTCATTGCCTAAGGATTTCCTTGGCTGACATTTCACATTTTACATTCTTGGCATCTCTGACTTCCTGGGGCAGCCAACACATCTTCACATTCATTCTTAGAGTTACATACTGTACCATGGAATTCAAGCAGGGCTGCTAACCCTACTAAACCTGGCTTACTCTCCCATACATTCCTTTGAAATCTGAGTAGAAGTTTCCATTACTGTACAACTGGTGCATTCTGCATGACTGAAAAGACCAGAATCATGTGTTGACACCAACATCTACCACCATTTTGAGAAGTTAGGTGGGCCGTCTTTGAGCATGACATTAATGGCTCCTAGGTGCCTGAGTGGCTGAACATGGGGAAAAATTCCTTAGGTGACTTTGTGTCCAGGAGTTCTCAAGGAAAAGAGCTTTCAAGTTAATTAGAATCTTTATACCCTTGATCTTGTAATGAGTGCCCTCTAGTCAATTCTTGAAATGCTCTCAAGAAATCTTGCCTATTGGCTCTGATGCAAACTATTTAGCTTCTTTTATTTTTAACTTTTACAAAAACTTTATTGAGAATTTCATACATGCATATAAGGTGTTTTAATTAAATCCATGCCCACTCCCTCCCCTCCAACATTACCCCCTCTGAAGAGGTAACCCTAAAATCTTTTAAGGATTAGCTACAAGCTCCCAAATACTTTTGACATTTTTGGCCTTTGGAACAGAGTATGTTGCTAACAGGCCCATGGACATTTGACTTTCAGCCCAGAAACTGGCTACATTTCTTTGAGGTCTTTTTACCCTAACTGCCTAGCCACTTTTTAACTCCTATTCTTATCATGTCATCCTCTGAAGGGGTTACCCAAATTGTCAGTAGGGAATGCAGACACAGACTGTTCTGGCTTCTTCCATGCTGAACAGGGAAGCAGGGTGAGGCAATTGGAGTACCCCTTCAGTGGGTCTATCTAAAAGACTCCCAAATTGCATATCTTTTGTCTCTAAAGGAAAAAGAAAGTCCTTGAATCATGCATAGGAGATGTGAAGGAGAAGTAAAGGCAAAAGTAATTATCATTACATGTTCTAGACAAGGAACTAGAAAAAAGTCAGAACAGGGTGATTTTCAAATGTTCATATGAGAGTCCATTGGCGTTTCTTGACAAGGGCTTCCAAAAGCATCCCTCTATTGGGTTCCTTCTCATTTTTCTTTTGTCTTCCAAAGCTGGACTAGTTGGCTGGGAAGAGTGACTGGATACTCAGGTGAGGGTCCAGTGACCCTGCTTGGCACTCCTTTAATGAATGAGCACAACTTTCATCAAGCCCAATTGTGGCTATGTTTAGGGATCAAGCTCAGCTGAAGTCTTGATGATGGTAGTTATTTCATGCAGAAGGGACTACTGTATAGCATCATCTCATTAAAAGAATAACCATAATATCTTTAACAGCCATACTTTCCTTGACCACAACTTTACATGTGCTTCTTCTTTGGAATACGTGCAAGGTTTTAAAATCTTTCCACTTTGTTTTTTGTTCCAATTCTTACTATAAATTTAATAAAATCAGGAAACATTGTCTATACTATCTCCTGAATGCTAGAGACTACCTTGAAGTCTCTTCAAGCAAATTAATCAGTCACTTATAAACTTAGCGTCTCACAAAAAATCTCAGGAAAAGGACAACACGTAAAGTTCTTTACCACCATGCATTTTGAAAGGCCTCTAGTCCAATTCCTACTTGCGTTGTACTGGGAGTTCAAAACTTATGAGCAAATATTGTTATATGCATTTCTGTCACCATTCTGGAATTCTGTACTCCCCCCCAGAATCATGTATTAAACTCTGTTTATGAATTTAAGTGTTTTTGTAGCTTGCATCTCTAAATATTTCCAAATTCTACTGCAAGCCACCTCCAAATTTCTTCTAATCAACATTCCT
>NW_008333708.1:798779-844468 GCF_000622305.1 Nannospalax galili
TATATATATATATATGCACCCATATCATGGAAGAAAAAGGAAGTGGCCAGATACCCTGGAACTGAATTTATTTACGGTTGTTATCTGCCATGTAGGTACTGGGATTTGAATCTGCATCTTAGGCAAGAGCGTCCAGTACTCTTAACCACTGAGCCATCTCTCCAACCCCTCTGGTACCAGTTTTATGAATTAGTGAGTTTTTTCTTTGCTGCTAACAAATATATTTTTCTTAAAAACTTAAAAGAAGGAAGTATTTGTCTTGCTTTATATTTACAGAATTTGTAATTTATCAGGATGGAATTAATGTGGTGGAGCAGAACAAATAAAATGGTGATGGAGGGGAACTAGAGCGATACAATGCTTCCACTGTGGCTTTCTTCTTTCCACTTTTTATTCATTTTACAGTATGGTACTGCTCACATTCAGGGTGAATCTTTCTCCTGTAATTAACTTTGGAAATGTGCTTGTAATCACATGTAGAAATTTTCTTTACCAATCTCCTAGGCACTTTGCAATTCAGTCAGGATAAAAATTGACCATCACAATAATAATTTTATCAAAATTCTATGATAAGTACATCATAAGGTATAAGCTATTTTTAATTAAATAACAACTTCAAGAATATATACAGCATTTTGTCCTTCAAATGGGATCCCAATTGAATGCCAACTGAAAAACATTGGAATACATTTTGCTTTAGAATCTCTTGCAAGGAAAACATCTTTTTTTTACATAAATAATAATGTATTAGGGAGAAGAATCAACATTCAAAATTTGGTCTTTTTATTCCCAACTGTCTACTATAACTTCATAAATAGTAAGCATCTCACATATGTGAAATTCTGTCTTACCAAGCATGTATTTATGTTAGTTAGAATGTTGCATAATTATAGAGAAATGACTTTCAAACATTAACCATGTATTTGACAGTGAAGAATGAAATGATAGTGGTTTATTTTTACCAACTTAAGTTTGTTGTTTCCTAGGAGCAACATTTCAATTTTGCCCAGAAGCTAGTACCGTTGCAATGTAATTAATCATATTATAGTGAAGGGTACCTTTAGGTGAATGAAAATGCTCATGGCTTACTTTCCTATACAGTATCTAAGTGTGACATATTATTTGCATTTACATCGTTACTTTTCTTAGTACTCAAGATAAATGATAATATTGGCAGCTATTAAATGTCTCAGATGAACTTGCTGCAGTCATCTTTACTTGAAAAACAGTGTAATAGGATACAAATAAAAAATCATTTCCTCATATCGTTAAACACATTACCTGGTGGATTAAGGAAGCTGCATTATTGAAGAAATCACATCTGATACAAAAATTACAATTTTCATTTTTCTGATATGGTCAGTGAAACCTTGATGGAGTGAAGGCAAATATAGTAAAAATATCTGTTTGTACTATACTAAGACTACTATACAGAAATAGTATTCGTTTAAGTAACTAAATGGTATACTATGGAGATATAAAATGGAAATATCTGCATAAAAAAGAATCTAGTCATGTTGCACTGATTATAAAACTTTAAAGAAATCATAATTGAGTCAAGCACAATTCTTCTTTCCACTGATTCACCCTTATTGTATAAGCAAAAATATAACTCCTTATAAAGCAAGTATAACAATCTGTGGCATGTGTATCAAAATCCACCCATTCTCCAATTTTGTAAATAGTCTTGTATTAGAAAAGTCAAAGCTAGGCATGATGATTCACATATATTATCCCTATACTCAGGAAAATGAAGCAGAAGGATCACGAGTTCAAGGCCAGCCTGCTCTACATAGAGTTTTCAGAGCCGTCTTGGGCTAGGCAAGAAGATCCTGCATTAAAAGTTAAGGGTTAGGATGTAGCTTGTCAGTAGAGGCTTGTGTAGTATGCGAAACTCCCTGGGTTCCATCCCAAGCACTGCAAAAACAATTGTTCACACACAATTTGTGACAGCTTTGAACAACAATGGAAATTAGGAATTGTAGTTGAAAAATAATCCACATGGCATGCCAAGCATGGAAACAAGTACAAAAATATAAATATAAAATGTGTTTAATTTAAATACTGCAGGGGCTCAAAAATGAAAAATATGTAGTTAAACTGTATTTAAATATTGATGGAATCTCTAATTTGTTAAACTTATTATGCGATATTACTGAATTACTTTTTTATTATTTATTTTTATAAGGCTTGTGACCAGAAATGCTCTGATTTCTGATTTCAGAATATTTACAAATATGTAATAAAATACCAAAGGGGCTTAAACTAAGTACAAACACAAAAGTCAGTTAACTTTTTATATACCTAGTCCAAAGTTAATTTGATACTATATTTTTATTGTTGCCTGCATTTTGACCATGATTGATTCCATGCTATCAGGTGTGCAACTTTCCACTGTGTCATCATAATTGAGGTTAAAAATCTTTCAAATTTTAGGGCTTGCGTTTGAATTCTTTGCACTAGGAATGTTAAACCTATCATTGCATTATATTTTAGCTATTAATTTTGAAAAAACTAGGATTTACACAGATACTCAAATGACCTTAAGATTAAAAATAAATTGATTTATCTGGGTCAACTTCATGGTCTTAAACACCCCAAAGGAAAGTATAACCAACAATTAAAGGGATCAATATAATTCTTTAAGAGTCCATGTGTACAGCTAAAGAAACAATGCCAGACAGGAGATACCTTCCTGTGAGTTGCTGGCCAGGGTGACACAAGAAACTCCCAGACAATAACCCAGCATAGAACTGGGAAAATGAACCGCACACCCCAATCTTCTCTAAAGGAATATTGGCAACTGCTTGCTGCTAGACATGGAAGAGCTGATCTTCCTAAAACAAGGAACTCTAAGTAGGCTGACTGGACTCAGCGGATGGACAAGCACTGGAGAATGGCTGGGGGCACTGACAACACAGTGGACAGTAACAGGGATGACAGCGTATATGGCCTCCAGTGGGGAGGAGGGGGGAAGCTATGGGAGGGTGCCACTTGGGATGTGGGTATATAGATGAATAAGATTGTTCGGGATGTTCTGTATGAAATACATGTATGTACACACACACACACACACACACAAAATCGATAAATAAAAAAAGGTTATATTTGAGGAAAAAGCATAAAAATTGCTTCATGTTAAGTAGTAGATGTGAAAAACATTACCATTGAAATCTACCTGATGACTTTATATCCATGCTCAGGTGTCAAGGAGCTCAGAAAGTAACTGACGAACAGTATATTTTAAAATGAAATGGAGATCTTTTTTAAAGGTTGAAACTACATTCAATTTTATGTCTTATAGAATTTATACTATATTTATAGGATATATATACTGAGTACTATATTGTATAACTGTATTAATTCAACTGTAAACCTAAAAATTTACAACCAATTTTGAAACAGATGCATCTTAGCTCTGGAAATTGTTATTGAATATGTCAATGCTGCTGTAATGAAATATTTCTTCTAATTATGTGGTTATTAAATAAATAATTTCAAAATATATAAAGAAAATTTAAAAATGGTGGACATCTAGATGGCTCAGTTGGTTAAAGGCATTTTCTACCAAACCTGATGACCCGAGTTTGATCCCTTGAATTCACTTGGTGGAAGGAGAGAAGCAAAGCTCACAAGTTGTCCTTTGACACACACGTGTGTGATAGCACATATGGTTACACACACAAGCACACAAACACAAGAGTGAGTGCGTACGTGCAGACACACACACACACACACACACACACACACACACACACACAACAAACAGATAAGAAGAAATCCTTAAGAATATAAACTCCGAGATACTAATTGTAGGAAAAACGTTCATATTTGCATCAGAAGTCACTCTCCATCACAACTAACTAAAGTTTTAAAGGAAGGCATCAGAAAAGATAATGTGATATTGAAAATAATCACTAGCATTCACAAGTGCTTTGCACAGTTTTAGTTTGAAAATTATGATTAAATATAAAATTTTGGATGCAAAATGTTGTACTAGCACTTTGACCTGTCACATTGTGTCACATTGTCTTCTAAACCAGGTCCAGCAATATATGGCCTGTAGATCAAGTTAACTCCCTCTCTAATTTGATAATTATTACAGAGAAATATACAAGTCTCAATATTACTTTCTGAAAACAAATCTAAGCATTCTTTCATATTCAAGATACTGGCAAACAATGTTTTAATATTAATTAGGATTAATTCACCTGTCTGGGGGTTTCAGATTTCTCAATTATAAAGAAGATTTCTCTATCTTCCCTTTCTGTCATAAAATTGTAGTTTTATTATTTATTATTTACTAGTCAGAGAATGTTTCTTATGCCAAAAAATTCTATCAAATAGTCACTCTATTGTCTTTAAAGATAATTGTATGGACTATTCATTAAAAAAGAATGCATTAGTCATTTTCATGAAAGAACCCAGTTGAAACTGTTGATACCACCTCACAGTTTTTAAATGCTTAACATTACATTAAAAATTATGAGGCATCTGAGAACACAACTGAAAAGAAGACCATGGCTAACATTATTTAATTAGTGTAATGCTTTTAATTGAATTTAAAAACATAAAAATAAGTTAAAGGAGCTTAGTCAAACATTGAAATTATAATGGATTCTCAAAATTTGTCATGTGAAAAAAGGCTGGCAAGATGCTCCAGTGGGGAAGGGTGCTTGCCTCCGTACCTGATTAGCTCAGTTTGACCATGGGAACCCACATGGTGCAAAGAGAGAACTGAATCTCCCATGTTCTCCTCTGACCTCCACATGCACACCATGGTACACGTGCACATGCATGAATAAGCATACACACATGCACACACACACATAAATATGCAAGAAAGAATATGAAAACAATTATAAAATGCTGCATATAGCAAGTTAGAGAATAAATTCGTTTTTACTGCTACATTCTACTTCAGCTTTCTAATTATATCTCAAATTGAGTTCAAAATAAACCAACTTCAGGCATCATATGACAGAAATGGGATCAATATAATTATCTGTAATTTCAGCAAAGTAGTATGGGGTAGAAGTCTGCTGCTACATTTTCCTACTTGTTTTTCAGACCTCTTCACCCAAAGTACTTCTCTCTGCTAAAGGCCAGGAAAATGTCACACTTAAAAAGTTTTTTATTGCTCATGAAAGGACATATAAAACTTCAAGAAAACTAAGTTTATAAAAAAGATTGTGAAGAATGTGATGGCAAATTTTAAAGAAAGGTTACTTCTTGTCACACTTTTCATTCGTACTGGTTCAATGAATGTATATTTTACCACTTAGTCAGATGAAGGTGATGATTTTCTTCAAAACCACAATTGAAGTTATTTAACTATAATTCTGTAAAACAATTCCATGTAAAAGCAGCTGTGGTAAATTCTAAAGACAGTTATTAAAGACAGAATTATGGATATTTGTGAGTAGGGAGTTTATACTCATCCAATCTTGTTAACTTATGTGCTTGTGTCGAAAATATAATTAATTATCAACAAATCTCCTTTCCACAGTTAAAGAGAATTTAAATACTCTTAGCAGATCTAATACAAAAGCCATTCCTCAGTAATCTTGTGGAGTTGATTTCAGGAACAACACCCCCTCCCCAATGACTGAAGAACACATATACTCAAGTCCCTCATATAAAATGACACCATATTTTCATAGAAGTTATGCACATCTTCCCATATACTTTCAATCATCTTTATATTACTCTAATACCTAAAGCAATGCAAATTATGTGCAAATTATTGTTTTGCTATCTTATTTAAGGTGTTATGTAAAAATAAATCTGTATCTGTTTTGTACCAACATGTATGTATGTTTTCAAAAAGGTTGAAGTCATAATAGTTTCAGGGAGTGGATCTAAAGATCATAGTAGGAAAAAAATTGTACACTAATGAGAAGTTTATGAATCATCAGACCTTAAAAACAGTTATTTTTATTGTTTTTTTTAACTTTGTGTGTGTGTGTGTGTGTGTCTGTGTGTGTCTGTGTGTGTGTTTGATTGAATACCACCTGCACGTGGGTGCACTTGGAGGTAAGAAGATTGCATCATGTGCTGGGGCCTGGTTAATCAATCCAGTGTCACACCCAGAGTGTATGAAATCTGGTGAGGGGCCCTATAGGAGGGGAGCAGATCAGGAAGGAGGTCTAAGTATCATCAAAATATATTGTATGAAATTTGCAAATATGTAATTTTTTTAAAAAAAAGAAAAATATCCCTCAGAGCTGGAGTTACAGGTTTTTGTGAGCTTCCAGACCTGGGTGCTGGAAACCAAACCCTGGTCCTCTGGAAGAACAGGAAACACTCTTAAACACTGAACCCTTTGTCCAGACTGCCCCCCCTCTTGAATCATCCCCTTTTTTCTGGCAATGCATCTCTAAGCTTCTTAGGGGAAGCCATTATGCAAATATGCTACCAGAAGTAAAGGAATTAACATTTTTACCTAGCTGTGAATCTTGTGAGGGACAATAATGACCTGCCTGGAACGATATACTCACTGGTGCACAAATGTTATGGGAATAGTCAACCAATTTCTGATTGGATTTAAGGCTTCACAAGATGGAGCACATCATTAAGAGGAACAAAAACCTGTGTCTAGAAAGGTCACAGGCTGTTGGGGAGAAACTACTACTATCATTTTGCTAAATAGACAAAGTATTTAACTGTTAACACAGAGACCAACAAATGGTCAATGTGTAGGAATAAGAGACTGCGTACTGCTCAACCCTAAATGGGACATCTGTATCATGCCACTCCTTCCAAAGCTCAGGGAATGTTGTAGAAAAAGAAGTGAATATATTATAAGAGCCAGGGATAGCAGATGACTTCAGGAAAACAGAATTCTAGATGCAATAAATCAGTTAACTTACAGTGTCTGTGACTGTCTATACAAGACCTGTGCAAGATCAACGCAGCATGGAGGGGAGAGGGGATCATGAATTATTACATCTAGCTGAGAAGTAATCATCAATTTATGATTGCTGGAAAGGGAGAGTGAGTTCTTCAGTGATGGTTCTTGAAAGGCTACACATGCTTTATGGAATGGCCCTACACCCATGCAAATTCTAGCAGTACTAAATGGACTCAGTAGGCTTACAAAAAAGAACACATGAAGTTGGGAAAGAGTTGTGGTTAAGGGAATAGGAATGAAGTTGGAGGGGAGGGAACAGAGGATGGATTTGTTGAAAATATATACATGTGTGAAAATTCTCAAATAATAAGCAATAAATTAAATTAAAAAAAGAAAGCTCTTTTCTTGAGTCTATGTTGATGAACCAAGTGAAGCAATGAGTAACTCAGGGGAGTTGAGATGCAAGAGTGAGTAATGAAAGAAAATTACTCCTATAAGCATACTTAAATATCTAGATTCATATACATCATTATTATAAGAAAACCTGAATTACAGGTTGCCATCAAGTCAGAATAGACAGAATTTCTTCAATGTTTTTTCAGCTAAATTCTCATTTTGAGATCTTTCCTCCTTAAGGGACATAATTCATGCTTATTCAAGTAATGTTTCCATTGATAATAAGGAATGTATGATATAATTTGTACAAGATGGTTTAGAGAGTATCTTTTTACCATCTGGGGGCTTTTTGAAGTATGAAATGAAATGATAGCCCTTATTTGTGGGGTTCCATAAAATTCAGGACCTACATCAAGTATTTTATTTGGAATTTATTCTCAGTAATTTATTAGACATTATAGATTCTATACGAATGCCCTCCAAAATTCATGTATTAAAGGCTAATCCCCACAGTATAACTGCTTACTGTGCTCTGGGCTCTAGGAAGTAGGATTTAATGGAGGTTATTACTTAGATCATTGGAGAAATGTCCTCTTAGGAATTTTAAGATCTTGGACACTTTCCTTTTGTCTCTCTCTTCTTGAATATGATGTAAGAAGTTTCACTCGATCACGTGCTCTCTTTCATGATGTGTTGCATTACCACAAGGTCAAAGAAATTGGTCAAGCAATCATGGAATACAACCTCCAAAACTGGACAAAAACAAACCTTTTTATTTATATATTTTTATCTTAGGTGTTCTGTTATGGTAATGTAAAGTTAACACATTAACGATAGGGAAGAAAGACATGGAAAAGAGAAAACTATAAAAGGTATGTCAGTTAGTAATTATTGCAAAGGAGTAGAAACACATGATCTACATATCATTAACTGAAAGTTGCTTCCTGAAGTGATGCTCTTGAGCACATTGTCCTCCGCAATACAGAGACTGAGGTATATCCTAACAAAGCATTTAGACAGAGAACAGTGTTTGTAGAAAGCTGATTTTAGCACAGGGGTCAGATACCTACATCAGTTTATATGTCAAAATAGAAAATGAACTGTGAGCACAAAAACTTCACCTTCCTGTTTAGTGATGGTGCCCTGCACTTCTAATTCCAAAACTAAAGTAAGGTAACAGAACCGTGAAATTCAATCTAGCCTGAGCTGAATAATAAGTTAAAGAATAGCTTGGGTTTCATAGTATGACTCTGCTCCAAAACAATGAAACAAAGCAAAACAAAAATCAAAACAAAATAAAAAACAATGAATAACTGTGAAAACTTTTATTTCCTACCAAGAATAACCTATGTAGTTATTGCAGAAATCTGTGATAGTCTTCCTCCTGCAAGGCAACTCAGGATGCAAATAGGGTTTCCCTGGGACAAATATCACTTGGAATGGATCTTGAGGCCACCTATAATCTTATGCAGATTATACTGGCACTTCTACACTGTATAAGAAACGAATACGTATTTAGGAAATTTGCTGCTCATTAAGTTTCCCACTGGCATCTCTTGGGTACACTGGGAAATCCCTGTGTGTGGCAATTTCTGATCTGCATGCTTACTGCACTGTAGAAGGTTATTGTTCTGTATCATGGTCCATTGCTTAACACAATCTGTGAAAAGCCAGAGGGATACTTTTCTTCCCCACTGAGTCTCTCAGATGAGATACTTTCCTAACATTATCATTATTGTCTCTGTGAGTTGATTTTCTATCAGAGTTAGAACTTTGGAGAAAATAGGTTTTAGCTTTTTTTCCCAAAGAAATGGATCTCAGTAGTGTTATTAACAAGTTCAATTCAGATAAAACTTTATTTTTATTGCTGCAAATATGGGTCACTTGCAATATTGGTGAACATATTTTTCTCTGTACTTCGAAGATCTCTGGTTAGAATCACACACATTCTTTACAAGAGGATTACAAATATTTAATTTAGTAAGAACATGAATTTTACTTTGGCATTGTTTCATGAATGGAGAACAGTTAACTGTTCTCCACTGTATCATGGTAGAAGCTCTAATCCTTCCATATCATTTGTAGACCTTATAAATGCTAAAGGCTCGCCAGGCCTTACTGACGTGCAATCACTTTGAAACCTAAGTTGTGACAGTATGACCTATGACAAGGAAATTTCTCCCACTATAATCTTTTTTTACACTCACAAATGTTTCTTAGAGTGTTTAGTTTTTTCTAAAAATATTTATCAGCAATGTTTTCTTTAAGCAGTAACATGATTGCATTGAAAGACATTGTATAGGTGGAAAATTTGGAAAGGGACTAAATGGCTAACTCAATAATTGGAACAGTAACAAATTTCACATTATTGCTAAAGGTTGGGAGTACAGTGCTGTCAGTAAACAACATTTAAAAATTATAGTAGTAGACACATAGGATTTTATATTTATATTCTAAGGCATCATTACATATATTTAGTTTGACAATTATATCAATTTATAATGGAAAAACCTCCTAGTGCCTGATAATAGGAGAGGTCCAACATCAAAGTCTAGATACCTAGGAGCACTTGTGGAGTGAGGACCACAGCTGGGACTCAGGGGAGTTGGGAAATCCTTTTCCAGAGAATCAGTCTTCCCAAGACCAGAATCTGCAAATAACAGAGATCTCCCCTGTTCTCAGCATAAGAAGCAAAGCCTTGGCCATACACAACCTGGGACCTCGGGAGGAAACTGTGGGAAATGTAGTCACTTAGGAGAAGATTGAAACTGCTTCCCAGAAAAGGATGTCTTCCGTGCTCTATTCTGCTCCACCATCGGCTTACAGCTAGAAGAATGTACAATACAAAAACTTCACCTTCCTGTTTAGTGATAGTGCCCTGCACTTCTAATTCCAGTACTGTTGTTCATTGTAGGGGTTCAAAGCTTCAGGCTCATGTGAAGGGATGAGAGCTCCAACTCACAGGAGGGAAATACACCACTAGGTCACAGGAGGGAACCACAGCTCAGGCTCACAGAAGGGAACCACAGTTCCAGTTCATAGGAGGAGGCCACAACTCTTGCCTCTGAGTGGGAGCTAGGCTCCAACTCCCAGTATGGGATCACAGCTCCAGTTCCCAGGAGGCAACCATAGCCCCAGGTTCACAGGAGGGGGACCCAAGCTCCAGGTCACAGGAGGGGACCACAACTCCAAGTCACCAAGAGGAGACCACAACTCTGGCTCATCGGAAGGGATCAAAGTTCCAAGTTGATGGGAAGGGTCCACTGCTACAGCTTACAGGAGGGGATGGCATCTCTAGCTTATAGGAGGGGAACACAACTCTAACTCATGGGAGAGGACTGCACCACTGACTCATGGGAGGGGACCACAACTCCGGGTTCACAAGAAAGGACCACAATTATAGCTCACAGAAACTTAGACATGTTTTTTTTTTAATTGCACAGTTGTGAGTTTCGGTAGCACACATAAAACTTCAAAACCACTTGACGTTTTAGCAGGGAGTTGCTGGCTAATTTAAAATATGTTCATAAGAAAGTGTTGCTATTTTTCTTTTGTAATATATTTTATTTATTATTTTTATTTTATGTGTATGGACACCTGTATCTTGCAATGCCCATGGCGGTCAGAGAAAGGCATTTAATCTGTTGAAACTGGAATTATGGACAGTTGTCATCCACCATGTGGGTGCTGGGAATCGAACCTGAGACCTCTGTAAGAGCAGACAGTGCTCTTAACTGCTGAGTCATCCCTAAAGGCCCATTATTTTTCTTTTGAGGCTGGCCTCATGTAGCTCAAGTTTGCTTCAAACTACCTGATCTTCCTGACTTTATTTCTCAAATGTGCTGATTATAAAAATGGTCAGCTTAGGAAAATTAAAGCATTACATTTTTTGAAAGAACATTTAAGGAACAAGTTAGCATATTTATCTAACATGTGATCTCATATCACTGCAGCTGAGACAGTGGGCAAAAAGGACCAGTTGGCAGATGGGGGGGATTGCGAAGATGTGCCTGCATGAACCTCAGTGCAATAAAAAAACTGCAATTATGATTTTCTAGTATTGTAACTTAAATAGGTGCCAAGTGTTCTTTCCTTTTTCTCATACGGGAAAAGAAAGTTCCTTTGAAAACCACTTGAAGTTTAGGCAAAAATCAACATTTTTTTTTCATGTCATCTGTAGTCTTTCATATTCAGATACAAGGGAAACTTCAGTCTTTCAGAGAGGACATTCTAGCTCTCATAATATCATCAACCAGTAGAATGTTGGTGGCAATGGCAATCCAGGAGTGAAGAAGCTATTTCTTCACACAGTACTAATCACATATGCCCATTTCTGCTGCTGTAATTGGCTCACCTGTGATCAAATCCACACCTGCAATTTGATGCAATTCTGAATTTTCTTTCTTTTTTTCACAAATTTAAAATTTCTTTATTCACTTATGTATGAAATACCATTACCTACTTTAAAAAGTCTCTCAATTTGACAAGCTTATCTGAAACATTCATCTCTCTTTATCACATATTGACATGATACAGGATGCAGATGTAAAAGTCAGTTTAATAGACATTAAATAATCACACATATGCTACCTTGGATAAGTAGTTAAAAATAGACTGATATTAAATGTGGGTATATGGCAATCCATGAATTTCAGTTAGAACTTTGCTATTTACCATAGGTTAAAATCAGAGTTCTGTGCAAGATTACCTTGGGATAACGATCAAGGCATTCACAAATTTCTGGATTCCAAAATTGAGCTCTGTCTGTCTTTACAATGGGCTCATATGTAATCAGGATTTCTGACACTGGTATTTCTACTGCACCAATACTTGGGACAACACAACCTTCATCAATAGCATTTTAAAATTAATTAATTAGTTAATTAACATATATATATATATTGAATTTTTATGGATTTCATGACATACATCTTAATCATATTAAGATGCCCTCCTCTGTCTGTACCCCCAATAACCCACCCACTGGATATTATGCATTCTGTCATATATGTTAAGGCCTATTGAGCCAAGATTGTGTCCACAGATATCTCTCAGTGTGAGTTCATCCACTGGAGCCTGGTAAGCCTATCTAGAGTCAGTCCCTTAATGAAGATCAGCTCTCTCTCTCTCTAAGAGACCTGGAAGCCATCTTTTATTGCACCTTTAATTCGAGTCAGTGTGTTTATTTATATGTTTAGCAAGTAATGTCAGTCACAGACAAGATTTAGAGCATCAGAAGAATTCAGAGCTATCCCACCACAAGCAAGAGTCAGCTCCTCCATCTTTATCTTTTTTGCTCTGCCTAGAGTTATTTGTTCTTCTTTCACAGAAGTGTCTAAAGAAAAGGGGTCAATTCCTTTTCGATTAATAACAATGAATCTTTTAGCACAGATTTCCTTTTCAGTTCTATTATTTTGTAACTCTAGCTTCAATGAATTTCCCTTAAGCTTTTAACTAGTTTTTCTCTCTCTTCAGCACTCTTGCAAAAATAAAACCCAGATCTATTCTGTTTTCTTATATCCTAAGGATAAATTGCATGTAGGGGTAGATACATGTGTTTTCTACTCTATTTTCATATCAAGATACCCTCCTCCATGATCCAAAATGAAGTTTCTAATCAAGTTTTTGTCCATTTCAAATTGATGCTTCATCTCCATGATCTCCACCATGAAGAGGTCAATGGGGCACATATTTTTTTTATTTTTATTTATTTTTATTTTATGTGTATGAGTGTATTGCTTGCATGTATGTAAGTGCACCTGTGTCCTTCAGTACCCACAGAGATCAGAGGAGGGCATCATATCTCCATGAACTGGAATTGCAGACTGTCATTAATTGCCATGTGGGTGCTGGATTTGAAGCTGGGTTCTCTGCAAGAGCAGTCAGTATTCTTAACCACTGAGTCATCTCTCTAGCCCCGGAGGCACATGGTTTTTTTTTTTTTTTTAATATAATGGCCAAAATGGAGTACACTACAGCTTCTATTAAAAAAATCTGCAAGTTCAACATGAACTTTAATTCTTAGAGATCTTCTGGTCTTGTTAATAAATGTTTTCTTGTTAATTTCTCTGCTTACTTTGATTTATTCCAAAATTGGTGGGCCTTTTCTTTTGTAGCTTCAAATGCATTAGTTTTTAAGCTGGGGATTGTGGTGCATCCCTTTATTCCTAGAGTTCAGCCACACCTCTGTGAACCTGTGGCCATTCTGGTCTACATAGTGTGTTCCAGCCAGTTTGGACTATAGGGAGACCCTATCCTCATAAAAACAAAACAGACAAACAAAGGCTTCAGTTATTCTGGAATGAAGACCCTCAAAAAGATGGAGATCCACATGTTTCACCAGGTCTTCAATGATAAGAGCATTGGAAACACTACCATCACCAGTTATGTCATCCTGGCCTCTGGCTACTTTTGCTGTCAAAGAGGTTGTTGGGTCTTGACTTTCATGTAGCAACACATTACCATCTTTAGTAAGCTTCATGTCTTCAGCACCAGATACAACCATCATTGTGATGCCCTGAGGCTCCAACTTGGTCCTCAGCTCATCTTGCAGTCCTGTAGAGTTGCTGATGTTCACCACTAGCACTGCCTGGGCCTAGGGCCCCCCACAGCCTTGGGGTTCAGATTCTTCACTGTCGCTATTGCTGACTCACCTTAGGGAGAGACTTGGAGGACCACATGAAGCACATACAACTTAGTGTGGCCCTATACATTTCTTGACATGATTTCCTAAAAATAAGGACATTTTTACAGTTTAAAGTTTTTGGTTACCAACCTGAGACAAGATAAAGAAGACATGAAGACATTAATTAAATTATTCAAACTCACAGTTTTCTTATCCATACAAAGAGGATAATAATGGCATTAACCTCTATAAGAGTATTATGAACTTAAGTGAGTCAATATATGTGAATCACTGATAAGGTAAGATCTTTATAATTGATTTTCTAAATTACATAGATAAAAAATCAAACAAGTTTCATTTCTCTTCCTTGTTTACCTAAATGTTTTACTCTCCATTCAGAGCATTAAGGACACAAAGAAACTACTGATTCTCCAAAAATATGTAGCATAAATTAGAGAGTGAAAACTTCACATAATTTATATGCTTTGGTACATCTTCCTTCTTAACAGCCTGGAAGCATTATATAGTTTGTTAAATTTTATTGCAAATGCTATCTTTATCTAAGTAGCTGTTTTGTAAAATTTGTCTTTCCAGATCTGATTCATTTTCTCTATGTTTAAATGCAGCCAGATACTTTAATGTGCTTGTATTATTTAGCTGGATTTGAAACAGCAAGAATTCCTTCTTACTTTTAATTTCTGTGGACCTTGAAGAACTCTGTAAGTACCTATGTAATGAAGTATGTTCACAAAGATCTCCTTTATTTCTAATTTTCATGCTTTTGTACCTCTAAGTTTTGTGTTCTATTTGGTTTAGGTTTCTGTGTTAGTCATCTTATGCTGCCATAAAAAAACACGCTTAAATCAAAGATCACATCAGCAAGTGAGTTTCATTCTGAAGTCTCATCTCTTGGCTTGTGCCCCTATATAACATCTTTGTGTGCTTGTGGAGAAATAGCAAGCTTTCTGATGTTTCTTCCTGTAAGAGCACTGATCTTTTCACTAGTGCTCCATCCTCTTGATCTCATCTGTTTCTAATTCCCTCCCCAAAGTCTTCTCCTTCATATATTATCTTATGGAAAAAGAAAACATAAATATTACAGGGACAAAAGCATCCACTTCTTAATCATCTCTTACATGATTCATTCTGGACCCACTTCCAAATCTTTCCCTTTCATTTACTAAGGTCAAATATGCAGCTCACAGGACTGGACAGCACAGGTCTCATTAAAAGTTCTGGTTTTATAGACACTTAGTAATCAAATAGTCTTTTGCAAGGGTTCAATAAGATGCCCAAAGCTGTTTTTTTATGCTTTTTAGAACAGTTCTTTGTTTTGTAGAGCACATCTTATTTCAGAACTCTCGATTGCCACTATGCCGCTATCTTGTCTTACATTTGTATCCATACAGAATTATTCACAATGAATGCTTCTAGAACTATCAGATCTAAGTCTCATGTCAGTACCACCTGTAACACAAACATAACTTGCTGAAGAGCTCTATTGCTAAATCGATTAACTCAAAACACATACACCATAAGATATGTGGACAGCAGTAATGTCCCTAAGTGTACCATTTGCATCTAAAATAACAAATAAATGTTTCATTTCTCTTTCAAATCTAGATTCCACAGACTATAGGATTTCACCATGGATTTCTATATGAGTTAGAGTTCTTTAGAGAAACAGTACTGAAAGAATGACTGTATACTAAAAAGGGAATTAGCTTCCATGATGCAGTCTGGGTAGTACAACAATGGCTGTCTTCACAGAGGAGAGGCTAAGAACATGGTAGGGGCTCAATCCAAAAGTCTTGATGCTCCAGGAGTCTCAATCTGTCTCAAAATGCCTGGAGGATTCCTGGAAGGCCAATTGTCTGGAGCTCCCATTGGAGCACTGAAGAAACTGGCTTAACAATGGAAGCAACAATAGCAGCAGAACGCCATGGGAGGAGAGATGTACTCATGAGGAAAAGGCAACTTCAAGAAGGCAAAAGGAAAAGCTTTTCCCTTGGACTCCCCTGATATCTGCCTGCAGGAGAAAGTTGCCATTCACATTAGAATGGGTTTTCCTATTTCAGCTAACATAATCAAGAAAATCCCTCACAGGTATGACCAGAGATTAACCTGATCAAGATACGTCCTCGTAGGTGTCTGCAGAGGTTTGCCCCATGCATGGATGATTCTAGATCCTGTCAAGTTGATATGCATGAGACTAAATGTCAAAAGTTGCCAAGGGTCAACGATTTGGCAGGTTTACATTACAGATTCCAAGAAATGAGAAGGTACAACTACTGTCTTTTCACTATAGATTCTTTATATCTGCGAGTTATTGAACAGTTACTGAGCTGGATGATAAAATGTATATTTACTATTATAAAGAAAAAGGATGCGATTGCACAGTGGGTTCAAGAAAGAAGAAATCCTATAGCCAGACATTTGACAGAAATTTTCTAGATGCTTCTTTCCAAAGAGATTAACATAAGTGATATTTACATTAGCTCAACAAAGGATAGGTTGAAAATTGTATAGATCCCTTGAAAATAAAGCTCTGATTCATGCTACCATTTAAACAAGAGAATAAACACTTGCTCGTGATGGTGGAAATCTGGAGTTTGGGGAAAATGTAACATGTTGAATATTTTAATTTCAAATGTACATAAAATCATAAAAATATTCAGAACACTATAAGGGCTGTATTGCCAAGGGCTGGCTTGTCATCCTCACTTTTAGTGTGTAAGTCGACTGAAAAGGCACATAGTTGGTTAACAGAAGTGATTTAATTCTCCTGGCTCTCTCGGAACTACATAACTCCACTCCCACCACCAAAACACTTGCTCATCTAAACTCAGGGTCTCCCACCTAATTTTCATGCAAACGTCTCGCCACACTAAAAGTTTCCTTTGGCTTTGTAAGATCAGATCTCCACATATTCTCAGAGAAAGAATTACCACAACAGACCTCATAATTATATAATCTGCAGAAGGTATCCCTCCTCCCACCCCTTATCTGTAATAGATGATGCCAGGAAAGAGGAATGTGTTTTCCCAGTGGTTGTCTGGGAAAGCTCAGAACTCAAGTTGGAGATATCAGGACTTAATCTTCTGGAGACCAAGCTTAGAAAAGAGTTATGCAGTAAACAAAAAGGCTTTCTTAAATCATTTCCACTTATTTGGTTTTATTCTGCACAGTGTTCTGAGATGCAACAGCTTCATATAGCTCTCAAGGTATGGCCCATGTATTAAATTTAACAGAAAATTTATCTTTTCTTATGAAGCTCTTCCTTGCTTAATAATACAGTGTACTATAGTTACTAGTCTCTCTTTTTGATATGCGTTTTTCATTGGTTCTGTTATTCTCTGTAGTTTTCCAATTCATTCCATTCACAATAGAATATTCAAATTTAACCATGGTGTTTTAAGAAGTGTGGATTAAGGTAAAGGTGTTTAATGATTCTATACCTGCATGTAGCAGGTTGCCTCTATGACAGAATCCAGGGAAGATAATGGGACCTTCTTATCATGAAAATGAGCAATAGGTTAATTAAAACGAAAGTCACAATGAAAAGGAAGGTGATGTGAGATGCATGAAACAGAAAATGAAGGAAATAGAAATGTGAACAGCATGAGGAAAGCAAATTACTCACCAGATTTAAGCCTTGTGGTTCCTTGCGATCTCTCTTATGGGAAAATAAGGAATTTGTCATTTAAAATATAGATATTATTTACCAAATATATATACACACATATATATACACATGCATTCTCTTTCTCCCTTCTCTCCCTCTCTCTTTCTCTCTCCCTCCCTCAATCTCTATAACTATTACAGACACACAAGCACACACACACACACACACACACACACACACACACACACACGTATATCTATAGTCTCAGAAGAAAGCATACTGTTAGGAATCTGTCTTATTTTTGTCATGTTAGAGTTTTTTATTTAGAATTCTAAAAAAAAAGATTGTATAAAACTACTGTGATTGTAGTTTGCAATAAAATAAAACATAAGTATGACATTTTTATTTACTAGCAAAGAGAATGAGAAATAAAGAATACTATTGAAGTTAAAAGTATTCAAATTATGATGAAGTAGCCTCATTGTCCTGGAACACTTTAAGAAACTTCTTCCTAAATTTGAATTCTGATTTACAGATAGCAAAAGAAACACTATTTTAAAACTTTTAAAAGACTCTAATCAAGTTTAAAACTTCACTAGAGCACAAGTATAAATGTCTGCTTTTTCTATACAATTGATTCTCAAGATTTATTAGGTATCTGAAATGAGGATTTGTCAGACCATATCTTCTTGGGCCCTACAACCAGAATTTCTAATTTAATACAATTGAGTATGCTGAAAATTTGAAATTCTTAAAACTTTCTAGTAGATAATTACTTTACCAATCAGGGGAGCAAATACTTGAATTCTGCTGCTCAACATCCTAACAAATTCAAAGTTTAGGGTTCTCAGCTGTCCTTGGGGGATATACATTTGGCTACTAAAAACTATTTCCCACTTAGTTTCTTTCAACATTTGAAAATTAGATTTTTAAATAGATATTTCAAAAACAGCTCATAGAGTACTAATATTCACCTTATATAAGTGAATCTATCCTACAGCAATTTTTCTGATGCATAATCATAAATTAAACTTTTTTGGAAAACAGCATAGGCAGATTAGCTCTAATATTTTTTTTTCATTTCTTTCTGTTCTGATGAGAGAAAAACATACTGAAGCATGTCTTTGTAGTCACAAGACAAATTTGATGCCCCCAAGCATTTCCCTGTATATCTGCTATAGTTAATAAGACATTGTGAAAGATTGCTTTTTGGAATTATCAAACCAAAGCAAGAACAGCCACAGCATACTGTGGCACTTGTATAAAACTGCCAGCTACATAGGTTATGAGATGATAGTTATTTTTCCCCATAACTCAAGGGAGTTGGGTAAAGATAAGTTAAACCAATGGCTTCTATCTTAGCCCTACGTTAGGGTCCTAAATATTCTAAATTTCTGGCATAAACCCGGATCAATTAAAACAATCTGGAGGTAAGACTCAGGCATCAGTGTTTTTAGAGCTCCCCAGGTAATTGCTATGAAAAGATGGAGACTCTGTGGTCTACATAAAACACGAGTCATTTTTCCATACACAAAGTATAAATTTGTGTATGTAACCAGGTTTCTATTTTGCACAAAATAAGCCAATATAGCTAATTTTTGGCTCTTTTTGCAAAGGAAATTTGTGATTTGGGGGGACAAGTGGGGATAGAGAGGTGAGCTCAGTAACCCAAGATGCCCTTGAACTCTGCAATTGTCCTGTCTCAGCCTCTCCAGTACTGAAATTAGAAGCATACCCCACCATAACTAGCATTATGATTTTTTTTGTATCATGATTTTTTAAATTGAGGCATTTGCACTAAATTTATAGATTCCTGAGTATGGTGAATACATATGTTTGCTTTTGTGATGATGTTGGTGATGGAATATAATGAATGACAAAAAAGCATTTTTCCATCAATTCTAAAATAGAGACTAGAGAAATTTAAATGTAGACCATTGCACTTTAAATTGGATAGTCATACAGTCTAGGGAGATCTGTTAGAAAGGTTTGAGTGTTGTTAGAAATGATGAAAGGATTCATATTTACAAATTCACTTCATAAAATTCCTTGGAAATAAGGAATAACGAAAGAAATAGTGGGCTACAGGGACAGCTCACTGGTTAAGAGTGTGTATTACTCTTTCACAGGAACTGAGTCAGATCTCAGTATGCACATTGTGCTCAGAATTTCCCATTATTCCAGCGTCAGCCTTTCTGATTCCCTGCCTTGTCTTCATGGGCACCTGCACGCATGTGCACATACCCCCTCCCCAATTCACATCTACACATAATTATAAAAATTAAGGAATCTTTTTTAAAAAATAGAAGTATGGTCATTCACCAACCAGGACCCACACAAACTGAATCAGAAACAAACTGAATCAGAAACAAACAAACAAACAAACAAACAAACAAACAAAGGAGCATACAACTGGGGAAATAGAAAGGAGGCCACAACCTCAGCTGAGGAAATATTGGCAGCTGAATAGTGCTTGGTGAGGGAGAGGTGACCAGGCTCCAGTGAATGAACTCCCAACCAAGGAGCATATGAGTATAAACTTGACTTAGATATATGACAAAAGGCATGAAATCCTGTGAGTGGGCTATGGGGGTCTAGATAGGGGATGGACTTAAATGTGATTAAGATGTGTTGTATAAAATGCACAAAAATTCAGTAAAAGTATACATTGAAAAAATAGTAGCACTAGATGCAATATCAGGACAAGGGACAAATCAGTGGAGCCTTGGGAAATCAACAATGTTCTTAAACTGCCTAGTTAAGAGTAAATAACAGTTTAGCAGAATACCACAATATTTGAACATTGAAATCCTATGGGGACCTAAAAGCCCCACCTTGCATAGGTCTGAAAGGAAGTTACTGGGGGCGTGGCCTGGCTTGCTTAGAAAGTCTGAAGAATACTTCCGCACTGCTGAGGAGTGCATGATCAGCCCATGACCATCCTTAAGATACACCCTCAGCTGGGAGGGGGAGTTCCAGGTGCCTTTATAAGCTTTGGAACACTTGCAATAAATGAGTCTCTGCCTAAGACTCCCTGTTGTGTCTGAGTGTCCCCGGGTAATGAGGGTGGCATGGGCTGGTGAATGGCATGCTTACTCATCCCCAATCCTCACCTCGCCGGGGGTCACGGGTTCGAGTGCCCGGCATCTGGTGCTCAATGTGGCACTCGAAGGAAGGTGAAAAGAAGAAAGAAGTAAGAAAGAAGTAAAACGGATTGGGGCCAATTGAGGAGGTTCGGGATAAGCAAGACCTTAAAAAATGGGTAACGCAATTTTTAAGTTTGAAGACTCAGTGCTTAAAGCAATGAGAGATATGCTTAAAAGCAGGGGATTGGATTTGTGAGATCCCATAGATCAAAAGGCTTGGGCAGAGGTGATTCATTTGGCTCCCTGGCTACTTGGGACTAATGTTTTTACTGGGGATACATGAGAATCATGGGATGGGTTTGAGGAAGAAGGCAGAAATGCAACAGAAGTGAACCCAAAAGCCACCAAAGTTACAAGATGCACCTCTGGTGTGCCCTGGCCAGCTTCAGAGCCTCCCAGGCAGAAAGGCAGGGCAGAGCAGAGTGCAAGGGGTCAGTGGCAAAAGCCACCCACCCCACCCACCTTGAACTAATGCATGAACGAGGGCTACCCCTAGGCTGGTGACCAGCGGGAGTCAGGGGCTCCCAGGAAAGCTGGGCGGGGACTGCTCCCTGGCTGATGGCCAGCAACCGGTGGCTCCGTGGCTTGGTGGCTGCAGGGCACATTTAAAATTAAAAAAAAAAAAAGACCTTTGGCTATAAGGTGGGGGGGTGGCTCGGGAAGGGGCCCCACCCCTTCAGTTCGGTGGGTGGCCAGGAAACCACCCAGACCCCAAGTGCTACAGCTCTGCAGGGCAGCAGCACTCACCAAATCCTGGGCCAAGGGAGTTCTTAGTAAAGCCTGCAATGTTTTCACTGACTTGGGCAGATATGGAGAAACCAAAAAGCAGATCAGCTCAAGAAACTAATGGCCATTGTTTTCTGAAAGTATTCAGACTCATAGGCTCCTTAAAGAGAGAGAAACCCTATCTTCTTGCAACATCTTAGGGGGCACCAAGGATTGCCTGGGCTTTTATCCCAAGGCAATGCAGAGGCAGCAAGTACTGCCTCTGCAACAGCCAGGGGTAAACCCCAGGGGACTCAAGCCCAATTCCTTGTGGCAAACAGATGTCACACACTATGCTCCTTTTGGAAAGCTTAAGTATATTTTTGTATCCATTGACACATTCTCACAGGCCTGTTGGGCTGCTGCTCATACAGGAGAGAAGTCTAAACATGCTCAGTCTCATTTTCTCCAGTGCTTTGCCATGTTGGGTTTGCCCCAAAGAATTAAAACTGATAACTGATAATGTTTTGTGAGTAAAAATTTAGAAGATTTCTTCTCACTTTGGGGAGTTCAACACAATACAGGAATTCCCTACAATCCCCAAGGTCAAGCCATTATAGAATGCAACCATCAAAACCTAAAACTTCAATTGCGAAAAAAGGGAGAATAAGCCCCCACCAACAGTTGGGTATGGCCTTATTCACTATTAATGTTCTTAATTTTCAAAAAAATCGATTGGAATCCCAGTTTCAGAAGCATTGGGTACGACAGGAGCAGAGACCTGAGGTATGGGTTGTTAGGGTCCGTGACTCGATGGGTCCCCTCCAGATAACAAATACACGGGATTGGAGATGTAAAAATCAAGCAGAGTCTTTACTTTCCAGCCGGCTGGGGGCGACCGGTTTCCCAAGACATGCAAGTCTGGTCAGAACGATCGACCCCCATTCAGTTTCAGATACAGATTATATAGGCCCACATAGTCATTACACAAAAAAGCATTCCTCAGCAGACACTTTGATCAAACATCTTCTAAAAGCTATAGTTTCGGTTAAACATCTTTTCCAGGAAGGCTAGATCTGGTGTAAGCCTGGTGCAACTTCCTTCTCTTTGTTCCTTATCGGTTATCTGGTATGTGCAAACAGGCCTACAGGACACATTGTAAATCAACTAAGTCTGGGGTCCAGGGTCCAGGGTCCAGGAAGGAGGTTTACAGCACTTCAATTCTTAGCATTTCAACTAGGTTAATCATCCATGTGTGGTAGATACAAATCAGGCAGAACAGGCAAGCTTAGCAAGTAAATCTAAATCAACATTTTAAACAGAGTTTTCTATCAAAATAAAAAAAAGGGTAAGATGGAAGGACTCCATTATGAGGCAATGGAAAGGACCAGATCCATTGCTAACCATGGGTCGAGGCTTTGGGTGTGTCTACCTTACAGGAGATTCAAACTCCATATGTTATGGTGCCTGCTAAAAACCTTAAGTGGGTAGGCCAAGATCCGACTGACTAGCATGATGATCCATGGACAATAGTTTATGAGACAAAAGCGACTCTCTTTATTTGTATCCATCTTAGTAAAGTACCCAGTTCCTTGACTTCATTGCCAGTCAGCCTCTACAACTGGCTGATTGGCTAAAAGGTACATGGTCCCAGAAGTATTTCAACTTGTCTTACGCCATGACTTGCTTTGTTTCTCTTGATAATGCTTATCTTTAAGTGTCTTTACCAGATAATTCGGCAACAGAGGACCCTTGGAACTGCCACAGCCCACCTCCTCATGATTACAGACTTCCCCAGGACCCCCTCTGGTTGCCCACGCTTGGCTAACCAAGTTAGGCAGAGACTAAGACTGTCACGAGCTGGCATTACACACGCAGCTGCCCTTAATCATAACACATTTTTAGCTAAAGATGGATAAGATGTCCATGACAAGTACTCCTAAGACAGAACATGCACATGGCCAGGTGCATGATCCAGTGATGGGCAAGGCTTGATCAGAGGTGACACAACCTAAGACAGGCAAAAATGCATAAGATTAGAGGAAGAAGATAGCCATCTCTCTTCAGGGAGCCACCTACGAAGTGGGTAACCCATGAAATAAAGTCAGTCCGGCCTTAAAATAAAAATAAAAAGGGGGATATGTGGGGACCTAAAAGCCCCACCTTGCATAGGTCTGAAAGGAAGTTACTGGGGGCTCGGCCTGGCTTGCTTTGAAAGTCTGAAGAATACTTCTGCACTGCTGAGGAGTGCATGATCAGCACATGACCATGCTTAAGATACACCCTTGGTGGGAGGGGGGAGTTGCAAGTGCCTTTATAAGCTTTGGAACACTTGCAATAAATGAGTCTCTGTCTGACTAAGACTCTCTGTTGTGTCTGAGTGTCCCCGGGTAATGGGGGCGGCATGGGCTGGTGAACGGCGTGCTTACTCATTCCCAATCCTCACCTCGCCAGGGGTCGCAGGTTTGAACCCCTGGCAAAATGCTGTGGAAGTTAATACATTAATATCAATAGCCCATTCTGTATTCTGAAGACTGTAAGGTACCTTGAAAGATTTGAATCCTGGGACTGAGCAAATATTTGAGGAGTGTTCCCATTCATATTGGTCATCACATCACCCAAAGAAAGTCAAGAAAAAGAGGTGCATGTCCATGTGCTTAGCCATGGTTGCTGCAATTCACATCTAAATTCCTTAATATATATACTCCCATATTGCCTTTGAAATATCTCCAAAAATATACTGGCCTCAAGTGATAAAATGGGTTTTGAACTTAACTGAGAATCTGTAGTAATGTAAAAGAGAATCTGTACTTCACACCACATGCAATGTATACATGCCACCTGACCAAATTAAAGTATCATTCTTCTTATTCATAACTTGCAAACCCTCCACCATCTGAAGAAAGAAGATCTTGAACAAAGTTTTGATTGAATTATACGCAGGAGGTTTTCTGAGTAAAAAGATGCAAAGGTGGCACACACCTGTAGTCCCAGCACTTGGGAGGCAGAGGCAGGCAGATCTCTGGGAGTTCAAGTCCAGACTGGTCTGCATAGTGAGTTACAGGACAGCTGGGGCTACAGGGAGACCCTGCTTCAAAAAGACAAAAAAAATCCTATACAATATTACATCCAAATAAGACATTTTACAAAGAAAGAAGTACAGCAGAGAGCAACTTCATATGCATGTAATTACAAGCAGCCTTGCTATATGTGAAATCATTCAGAAGGTAGTAGACTGAAATTGTGATGGAATGACTGAAAGATTAAGCTTGAAGTGCTGTTTTATGATAAATATATGCCCTAAGTTACAGGAAAATGATCAAGATAAAATTATTCCTCAAAAATGGAAATAGTTGGGGCTGGAAAGATGGCTCAGTGGTTAAGAACACAGGCTGCTGTTGCAGAGAACCAAGGTTTGATCCCAGTACCTCCGTGAAGGCTAATAACCATCTGTTACTCCAGTTCCAGGGAATCTGATGCCCTCTTCTGACTTCAGCAGGCATTGCACAACAAGGGCGCACTTACACACATGCAGGCAACACAATCATACACAAAAATTCAAATAATAAGCAAAGTTCCTATTTTTTTTAAAAAAAAATAGAGGCAGCTGTAGGGGAAGATCTGTACTATGAGAGCCAGGATGAGGACATGGCTTAGGCCAGCATGACAGATGAGGCTTCACAGAGAAATCTATAGGATTAGTGATCTGGCTGGCCTACTGAAGAAAATACTATGCCAGTAATAAAATTGAAATGGCATAAAGGACACAGTTTTGTGAGTGTCTTACCATTTTATGCAATAGTATGCTCCCTCCTTCACCCTCTTCTTCATAGCAAAGCCTTATTTCCATAAAGAACGCCATCATTCAATAATACTTGGTGGACACTGAATTTCAAAATATTGGCCCTGTGAAGAATATATGTATTTCTATGACTATTTTAAATATTAAAAATGAAAACTTCACCTGTTTCAAAGCAATTTCTCAAAATGTCTTATGGATTTTGAAAGGGGAAAGAATTTTTTTTTTCAAGTTGCATCTCTTAAAAAGTTGTCTTCTTTATTTTTCTAGGAAAAGAATTATTTGTGCTTTATATGGAAGATCCATGTCCCCATGATTTTATACAGGAAATGTGACATGAAGTTCCAATAGACAATAGTGAACTTAAAATAGTCACATGAGGTCTATTACGTTCTCTAATAAATGAATGCTTGTGAAAAATGTGAAAGGGAATATATCACTCTGAGTTATATTTGTACCAAGTAGAATAAGAAAAATACATGGAATGAGATTATAATAGTTCACAGGAAAAAAACCTAATTTCATGTGATACATATTTTTCTTCATCAAGGAAAATTATTTGAAAATAAATATTAGAAAATAAGCACAGGTATTAAAGAGAAATTTCAGGACACATGTTGGTGAACTGTATGTGGGATAAGAGTTCCTACTAGGAAGGAAAGGTTAAAGAGTGCTTGAAGGGTAGGAATGGGGATATTGTTTAGTGGGTAAGAGCACTGGCTGCTCTTGCAAAGGACCCGGTTCTATTCCCAGCACCCGCATGGCGGCTAACAACTGTTTCTAACCCCAGTTCTAGGTCATCCAAAGCCCTCTTCTGGTCTCCACGGCCACTACAGAACACAGATGCACCTACCTACGTGCAGACAAAGTACTTAACGGGAATAAAATAAAATAAATAAATAAATTAATTAATTAATTAACAAAAAGAGTGCTGCTTGACGGTTCCTTCCAGACATAGTCTTTTTGATTCATGGTGAAATTTAAATGGACTGTTATGCTGCTTATTTTTTTTCTTTTTTTAAAAAATAATTTATTGAGACTTGCATATAGGCATATAAGCATATAAAGTATTTTGATTAAATCCATGCTCACTCTCTCCCATCCAACTCCTCACAAATCTCCCCATTACTTTCTTCTGATAACTTCATGTACTCTTTCTTCTTTTTTTGGGGGGGGTGCTTTTTGCTACTCTAACATTCCCCCCCTCTGAAGAGGTAACCCTAAAATCTTTTAATGATTAGATACAAGTTCCCAAATGCCTTTTACAGTTTTGGCCTTTGGAAGTGAGTATGTTGCTAAGAGGCCCAAGATTATTTTGACTTTTAGCCAAGAAACTGGTTACTTTTCTTTGGGGTCTTTTCACACTAACTGCCTAGCCAATTCCTACCTCCTCTTATTATCATACCATCCTCTGAAGAGGTTACTCAAATTGCCAGAGTTTTGGATATGCACACATATATTTCTACTTTCCAGGCTGGGAGAGAGTGAACTTTATAAACTATGATACTATTAATGCAACATTATTAGAAAACATGTGTTTATTGTAGAGCTATGTTAGAATTCTCAATACTCTATTTTCAAAATTAATAATATTTATAAAGATCCAATATGTGATCATGGAACATTAATTATGAACAGTGAAAGTGATTCACTTTTAATGGAGAACAGATTAAAGAAATACAGAATATATCTAAACTTAAATCACTAGAAAATAACAGAATATCTCAATATGTTCCTAGTAAACATAAAGAAGTTACAGACAAGTAGTTTCAAATTTAGGTGATTTTATGACTGGCTCATTCAGCATAAATAAAATTCTCTTTAAAAATGAGTTGCCTCAGGCTGGAGAGATGGCTCAGTGGGTAAATGTTCTTACTGTCAAGCCTGACAACCTAAGTTTAATCCCATGGACACACATGGTGGACAGAGAGAGCCTACTCCACAAGATGTCCTCTGAACTCGCACAATACACACACACACACATACACACACACACACACACACACACACACACACAGCCAATGCAATAAAATTGAAAATCAAAAACAACAAAATATGAGTTGCTTTACCAAGGTAGAAATTCACTTTGGGAGCATTTCCTCAGGCGATTTTCTGTATCACCACCATCTGCATTTAAATCAGTGCTCTGGGTGAATTTTTAAGAACTTTCTCACTTACATGTGCACAGCACAATAATTGGTGTGAAAAAGACTGTCAGTGGAAGAGTAGAAATATAAAAATAGCTTGGTAGTTAGAAATGAGATGTGTATATACATATTTCTATAGATATACATGGCTTCTAAATTACTTCATTTTAATGGTACAAAGAAGCAGCAAATGCTGATAGGAATCATGTAAGTATAGAAAGAATTGGCATGAGTAGTGGCTTTCTGTCATGTGTTAGAGCACTGGTTTGGTTAAACCCCAGCAGTGCTTAAAAAGAAAGATCAAGAACTAACTTCATAATGATTAATTACAGGCTTTAAAGTTATCTTATTTCTTTGAGAATATTAAATATGCTGAGGGCATTCTTTCAGTCCAGTAATGCATTCAACTTAGCAGAAAGCATTAGCTCTTAATGCCTCTTGGTTAAGCTGTCTTGTTAATACATCTCCATTCAGAAGATGTCTATCCAGAATCAGATTGCTACTGTTCATTACCTTCAATCCCCACCTAATATATTCTCTGGTCTGCATTCCTGAATTCCTGTCTCTGAACAAAATTCCTTCCTGCCCTGTGCACACTTGGATCTACTATCAGTCAAGCAGTTTCCTTACCACCCCACAAACATGGAAGGCTAGCTCATAACCTATTGGTTGATATTGACTGTACCCTAAATAACTTTTGACCAGATACCCATTTGACACCTTCCTGTCTGCCTTTATGTTTTCACTCAAAATCTCATTTCAGTATTGTTTCTGCTGGTCTCTGAACAAACACTCAGGATTCTGCATTAACACTTCATACTTCCTCTTTCATTTTTTAGCATTTATCACAGTGCATGTACTGCTTTTTAATCTTATTTGTATGTTTGTCTCACCAATATATAACTGCACTGTAAACTTTTTTCTTTGCAATATTACTACTTTTAAAAACTATGCCCAGCAAAGTGTCAGTACTGATACATGTTGGTCAAACAAATTGAAGAATTTGTGAAAATGCATACTGGAACAAGCTGTATATATTAAACCCATACTTGGGGACTAGCAAAGTGCATAGCAGTGCACCCCCGAGCCCTTATGACATTATCCTTGTCACAGGAATATTCCAATGTAAAAGATGAGGAAATCCAGGCTCATAAAAATCCAGTAAGTTTTGCAAGCACTAGATGAAGATAAGAATCAAGCTACGAAATTACAAAAGCTCAACAATTTTTTTTTTTGGTCTTTTTGAGACGGGGTCTCCTCCTGTATCCCCAGCTGTCCTGGAACTCACTATGTAGACCAGGCTGCCCTTGAACTCACAGAGATCCACCTGCCTCTGCCTCCCAAGTGCTGGGATTAAAGGCTTGCACCACCACGCCCAGCTTTCAACAATTGTTTTTTTTAAAAAAAGAACCCAAATAACACCATTGTCGGGTTCACTAATTAAAAGTGTATTGTAAACTTACTATAATCATTGTGACTAATAAAAGTGGAGAACACTTGTCACTTGGGACAATCAATCTATTGATGATAGTAATGTTACAAGGAGGAGAATTGAGAGCATTTTTCAGAAAAGGTTTTGTAGATTTTACTTCTGCATCTCAATGAGGTCAGGACCTCTTTATTTCCACTGCAACAGAAATCAGTTACTCACTAACTTCCTAAGAACCAATAATCCTTTCTTTCTGCTTTCATGTGGGAAGAAATCTGGTTACTTTTTATAATGTGTCTCTCACAACTACTGCTGTTTCTATTTAGATCTATGTCTAAATATTTTTATTAGTGCATTTAGATCAATGTCTGGCTTTTTCTTAACTCTTTTTCACTTTACAAGATAGCTAATCACATTTTAGAAGTTATAGAAAAGATAAAGCTAAATTTCACTCATCCAACCCAATATCAGCATCATTCATTATTAACTGTTGAGATATAAGCCACACAAATAAAAGCCATCACTTAAAAGTAGAACGTTCACAGATTGGAAAGATGGCTTAGTGATTAAGAATACTTCATGCTCTTTCAGGGGACCTAAGTTTGGTTCCTGGCACCCATATCACACAGCTCACAATCATTGTCATTCCAGATCCATGGAATCTAGAACCCTGTTCTGGCCTGCCAAGACTCTTATACACATGTGGCATACACACACACACACACACACACACACACACACACACACCTTAAAAAGATAAATATTTTTTAAAGTATATAATTCAATAATTTTAGTACCTACAAATAACTAATTCTCGAGGATTTTTGCTTTGCCAACTCCAGTTCCTCACTTCCTTCAGCTTCTGGCAACCATGAGTCCACCTCCTATGCCTACATACTTGTCTATTCCATAGAGACTTTCGTGACTGACTTTGTATGTTTGGAAATTCTAATCAGGTGTCAGAACTTTATTTCTTTTACTTTACAAATAATATGGCTATGCCACAGTTTAATATGCTAGACATTTTGGGTCTGTTATTCATTCTGATATTTAATTTTCAGAGGGCAATTCTTTCTACCATCTCCTGCCACTTTGGGGTTCGGAAAGTGTCTTATGAGATAAAGCAAATTCACTCTCAATGATGATAATGATCATTATCTCATAAGGATCACACATATTTTTAATTTTATTTTTGACATTATCCATTTAGTTTTTATCATTTCATTTGTTGTTTAATGTCTAAATATACATCCATGAACAATATAATTTACTATCTCCCATGTTTATGATTCTAGAAAGGAATTTTGTACTATGTAATTGAACTAAGCTTATTTATGTATGATTGACATACAGTAAGCTATGCATCTTTAAACTACAGTTTCAAAGTTTGATGTAAATCACTAATTAATCATGAAACCATTAATTGATGTAAATCATTAATTGATATAAATAAATAATGAAATCATTAATTCAATCAAGACAATGGAATATCCAACACTTTAAGATATTTCCTTCCCTTTTACTATTTTCTTGATATACATTCTTACAAATTCCATTCCCAACAACCACTGATATCCGTTACACTATGATAAACCAATTTGTATTTTTAAAGATTTTATAAATTTAGAAGCTACATCTTCTTAACACGAAAAACTCCAAAGAGGCTGACTAGACCTCAGTAGATGAACTTGCACTGAGGAACGTCTGGGGACACAAATTTGACACAATAGGCCTTAACACAAATGACAGAATGTATGAATTCCATTTGGGAGGGGGAGGGCTATGGGAAGATGCCAGTGGAGAAAGGAGTATAAAGATGATGAACATTGATTGAGACGTTCTGCACGAAATACACAAAATTTCAATAATTTTAAAAAACTTTAAAATCACAGATATGGGGTAAATATATTATGTATTTCTATTTTGAATGAAAAATATTAAAATCAGTTTATAAAATAATGTAATATCTTAGAAGGTAAAAGATATACCTACCCTGTGATTCAGACATTTAATTTGTATACTTTCCTAATATCACATGTCTGTACACACTACTCAAACATTCATTAACAGGTGAATGGATAGACACACTCAGCATAAAATGGAAAATTGCTTAACACCATTAAGAAATAAGTTCATGCCTGCAAGTAACACAAATGAACTTAAATATTACTTTTATTTTTTAAAATAAAATAGATTAAATGATTGATTTTAAGAGTGTTTTGCCTGCATGTATATAAGGGAATAATGTGTGCAAGAACCTGAGGAAGGCTGAAAGACAGCACCATATCCCCTAGAATTGGAGTGACAGATGGTTATAAGCCACAATGTGGACCTAAGAACTGAACCCAGGTCCTCTCATCATTGCCTTGTTTTTGAGGATTAAATGAGAGATAATGTGCACAGTGCCTGGAACTTATGAGCTTCCTAGGAATATTTGTATCTCCCCATATACTCTCTATTTTTTTCTATGTATTGTTACCTATTCTGCCACAACAGAGACTACTACTTCTAGCTCATATACTTAAAAAGGGCATTTAAAACCAAAGATCTCTACAATGAAAATTTTAAATAGTTAAAGAAAGAGATTGAGGAAGACACCAGGAGATGGAAGTACCTCCCATGTTCATGGATTGGAAGAATTAATATTGTTAAAATGATCATCCTACCAAAATCAATATATAGGTTCAATGCAATCCCAATCAACATACCCATGACATACTTCACAGAATTAGAAAAATCCATTCTTAAATTCATATGGAGGCACAAAAGACCCCAGATAGCCAAAGCAACCCTGAGCACAAAGAGCAATGCTGGGGGGATTACTGTATCAGATCTCAAAGTATACTACAGAGCCATAGTCATAAAAACAGCATGGTACTAGTGCAAAAATACACACATAGATCAATGGAACATAATTGAAGTTCCAAACCTGAGTACATGCAATTTCAGCCACCTGATATTTGATAAAGGTGCCAAGAACACACAATGGAGGAAAGACAGCATCTTCAACAAATGGTGCTGGCAAAACTGGACCTCGACCTGTAGAAGGATGAAAGTAGATCCTTATCTTTCACCTTGCACAAAAGTCAACTCCAAATGCATCAAAGACCTTAATGTGAAACTTGAAGGCCTGAAACTATTGGAAGAACATATTGGGAGTAACTTACAGAACATAGGTGTAGGAAAGGATTTTCTAAATCAGACAGAAGTTGCTCAGGAATTAAGGTCAGCAATCAATAAGTGGGACCTTATTAAACTAAAAAGCTTCTGTACAGCAGAAGAAAAAATCAAAAAGTGAAGAGAAAGCCTCACACAATGGGAAAAAATATTCATGAGTGACACATCTGACAGACATTTAACATCCAGAATATATAACGAACTCAAAAAACAAAGAATCAAGAAATCAAATGACCCAATGAAAAGATGGACTAAAGATCTAAACAGAGAGTTCGCTAAGGAAGAAATAAATATGTCTAAGAAACATCTCAAAAAGTGTTCGACATACTTAGTAATTAGGGAAATTCAAATTATATCCACCCTAAGGTATCATCTTACCCCAATCAGATTGGTATGATCAAGAGAACAAATGATACCAAATGCTTGCTAGGGTGTAGAGAAAGGGGAACACTTATTCACTGCTAGTGGGATTGCAAGCTTGTACAGCCTCTGTGGAAAACAGTGTGGAGAACTCTTACAAAACTATAAATGAACCTATCATATGACCTGGTTATACCACTCCTTGGCATGGGCATGTACCCAAAGGACTGAACCTATTGTCGAGACACTTGTACAACTATGTTTGTTGCTGCTCTTTTCACAATAGCTAAGAGATGAAAGCAACCTAAGTGTCCCTCAACTGACGAGTGGTTAACAAAAATGTGGTATATTTACACAATGGAGTTCTATTTAGCAGTAAAGAAAGATGAAATAATGAAATTTGTAGGTAAATGGATGGATCTAGAAACTGTTATACTAAGTGAAGTAACAGACTCAGAAAAACAAACGTCCTATGTTTTCCCTCATATGTGGCTCCTAGTACTAAATCCTTTTAAATTCCAGGTGCTTTTAATAAGATGATGCTATACAACAGTCCCTTCTGCATGAAGTAACTACCGTCATCACGACTTCGGCTGAGCCTGATCGCTAAACATAGTCACAATTGGGCTTGTTGTTGTTTGTGCTCATTCATTAAAGGAGTGCCAAGCAGAGTCACTGGACCCTCACCTGAATATCCAGCCACTCTTTCCAGCCAACTAGTCCAGCTTTGGAAGACAAAAGAAAAATGAGGAAGAACCCAATAGAGGGATGCTTTTGAAGCCCTGTCAAGAAACTCCAATCGATTCTCATATGAACATTTGAAAATTGCCCTGTTCTGACTTTTCTCTAGTTCCTTGTCTAGAACTTGTAATGCTAATTGTTCTTGCCTTTACTTCTCCTTCACATCTCCTATTCATGATTCAAGGACTTTCTTTTTCCTTTAGAGACAAGAGATATGCAATTTGGGAGTCTTTTAGATAGACCCACTGAAGGGGTATTCCAATTGCCTCACCCTGATTCCCTCCTCAGCATGGAAGAAGCCAGAATGGTCCACATCCCTATTCCCTATTGTCAATTTGGGTAATCCCTTCAGATGATGGCATGATAAGAATAGGAGGTAGGAATTGGCTAGGAAGTTAGGGTAAAAAGACCCCAAAGAAAAGTAGCCAGTTTCTCAGTGCTGGTCTGGGTTAGCATTCTCAGCTTCTTGACTCAGTCATGATATGAGCAAACCTCCACCACATGTGCCCACCAACACAGAGCTGTTCTGCCATGTCTTCCATACCACAATAGACTGTACCTTCTCAAAGCATTAACCAAATAAACCTTCATCTCTCAAGCTGTTCTGTTATGTATTTTGGTTACAGTATCTCCTGCCTTTTGCTCTGTGATCAAGCTCAAGAGCTCAGAAAATTGACATTCCATTGTTATCTTTCATCATCTATGTGACTTTCAACCCTGTTATTTCCTTATTTATCAAATGCAAATGATAAATCTAAGCTCATAGTTAAGATGAAGTGAGATAGTATACAAAAGTGCATCTCCCCACAACTGTCTTTCCAAGGTAGTGCATCAATGATACAGTGACTGATTATAGAATGAAACTGCCAACCCCTAAGCTAGGGCAGGATGAAAACCTTACTTGCCTTCTCTATTCTATTTCTATTAGGAATTCTTCAGTCCTACCTTATTTCAGTGGTACTAGGGATTGAACTTGGAGCCTCATATGTGTTAATCAAATATCCTACATCTGATCTATCACCAAGCTCACTAACCATCTTGTTCAATAAAAAGAAATCATTTCCTTCTGAGACCTTTAATTCTTGTCTTCATAGTCATTTTTCATATTGCACTGTTTCAGCCGACACTCATACACATCTAATTTGTTATATTTTACAGAGCTTGATATTTTTCTATAAAACTGTTGTTGCATTAAGAGAATTTATTCTTATTCATTTATATTTAGACAACCATGTATTGTTGAATACGTAGTTCATGAATATTTTATTTGTATAAATGTTATTATAATAAACAAATCTGTAGCTCACATTTCATAGAATTCATTGGAATTAATTTTCACGGTTAAAATTTCAAATGAAAGAGCATACAAATTTCCAAATATTTTATTATGAATCTTTAAACGGTCTTTCCAAGGGAGTGCATCAATGATAAATATTTGGTTATTTTCATCACCTAGCTCCAGCACCACTTCTTAAAATGGAGAAGCAAACTATTTGATAATTTTATAATTGTATATATTTATGGGACATTATGTATCAACCACAAAAATTGATATCCAGCTGTGATATTATTGTACAGGAATTTAGAATAAGGACTGAACTCATTCTGAGGTACTAATTGGGGTACTGCATTTATTCAGTTCAGAAAATACCTATATATTGTTCATTTGTTATTTAGTAAAAGCTATGAAATATTTAAATTTACTGTATTAATGATTTTTAAGTGTACATGTTAACATTCTTAAGCATCCCCGCATTGTAGTACAATAAAACTTACAAATTTCATCTAATAAAAATGTACCTCTGGGGCTGGAGAGATGGCTCAGCGGTTGAGCATGCTGATTGCTGCAGAGGACCTGGGTTCGATTCCCAGCACCCACATGGCGGCTATGAACCATCCTTAACTCCAGTTCCAGGGGAATCCGAAGGCCTCTTCTGACCTCAGCAGCATTGCATGACACGGGTGCACTCCCACACATGCAGGCAATACACTCATACACATTAAAAAAATATAAATAATAAATAAAATATTTTTTAAAAATTTACCTCTACAATCAGTAAGCATTTACTCCTCATTGAGACCCCATTCAACCCTTGGTATCTGCCTTTCTATTTTTGTTTCTATTTTGACTACTAAAGATTTTTCATAAGCATGGAATAGTGCAGACTTTTCCTTTTGTAACTAAAAATTTAATGGTGCTCTATACATGATGTTGGTTGGGACACAATTTCCGTGTTTGCAGAAAATGTTATTTTAAATATATATATATATGATATTATGTGTTGTTTTGATACATACATATATTATGAAATGAGAAAAACAAAACAAGTAGCCTATCTTCATCTTAAAGGACTCTACCTTTGTTATGAAAACATTTGAAATTCTCTTTTCAAGTTACTTGAAAAATATGATGCATTATTAGTTCTTGTCACATCTATGCTATAGAGCACCATTAAATTCTTATCTGATATTTCACCTGTTGATCATTTTTCCCCACCATATATTATGAAATGAGAAAAACAAAACAAGTAGCCTATCTTCATCTTAAAGGACTCTACCTTTGTTATGAAAACATTTGAAATTCTCTTTTCAAGTTACTTGAAAAATATGATGCATTATTAGTTCTTGTCACATCTATGCTATAGAGCACCATTAAATTCTTATCTGATATTTCACCTGTTGATCATTTTTCCCCACCTTATCTTCCTTTTTGTTTGCACCAGTCTTGGTAGCCATCCTAACACATTCAACTTCTACAAGATTAACATTTTGTTGAGGGTTCAGGTTTTACTTTTATCTGTTCAGTAACAATTCATCATATACAGACTGGATATTGATAATACTGAATCCTGAACATTTCTGAAAACATTCAAGCCCGCATTATCATATTTTGACTTATTGTCTTTAATTAATTCATCCTCAGAAACAAATGCCTATTGTGCTAACATCCTTCCTCCACATTACACTGCTCTATATCTAATACAGATATGAGTCTGGAACACTTTAAAATATTGATTTTTTCTACAGTACACATTTTAAATGAATTTTGTGCATTTCATATATCTTAATCATATTTAGACCCCTTCCCCTATCTGCATCTATACCATAACCCCCACCTCATTGGATTTCATGCATTCTGAAAAGTATGTTAAGGCCTATTAAGTCAACTTTGTGTCTCCAGATGTCCCTCGGTGTGAGCTCCTCCACTTGACCTGATTTTTTCTATCTAAACTCATTCCCTTAAAGAAGATTAACTCTCCCCTACCTAGCAGTGATCAGCTGCCAATAGTTCATCATCTAAAGCATTTTTAACAGCCTTCAAGTGATCTCTTATTTTGTCCTTGATTTGAGTCAGTGTGTGCTTATTTTTACCTTTAGTAATTAATGTGGTAAGTCTTGACTGTCCCAGGCAGTCAAGATTTAGGCCACCAAAAGAATACAGACCTGGGGCTGGAGAAATGGTTCAGCAGTTAAAAACACTGTTTGCTCTTTTCACAGGACCCAGTTTTGATTTCCAATACTCCATGGTGGCTAACAACTGTCTTTAACTCCAGTTCCAGGGGATCTGACGCCCTCTTCTGACATCCACAGGATTTGCACAGCACGAGTGCATTTATATACATGCAAGCAAAATACTCATATACATAAACTAAAAATAAATAAATTTTTAAAAATTCAGAGTTATTCTACCAGAAGCAAGAGTCAATTTCTCCACATTTATCCTAAATAAATTACTTATCTTAAATAATCTCAAGAGTGGGGAACAGAAGGATTTAGGATGTTATCATGAGGGGAAGGGGGGGAAACATGGATACTTTAGGGAAGGAATAGCGAAGATTATACAGGGGAAGATAAAGGAGAGATAATGTTTAGATGGTATTTAATGTTTAGAAGAACCAGAGGGAAATGTATTAGTTCCAAATCCTACTGAAAAATACACATATAATATGTATACAAAAAATGTGTGTTGTATAGCTGAATGTTGTGTAGCTGAAAGTGCCAAAAAGGGGAATCCTCCCTTTGAGTGGTTGGTCATGGTAGTCCAAGAGACTCCCAAAATAATACAGGTCATTGCCATAGTCCTTGATTGCCAGATCTTGAAGGTAAGACCCTGTTGCTGAATACAGAACATATTTTGGACAAAGGATTTGAGCAATCAAACTGGAACTGGTCTGGAAGACATATCCCTGAAGACTAGCTCCCATAGTATCAGAAGATACTGTGGAAACTGCCAAGGGAGAAAGCCAATCAATTATTCCATACTGTTGTAAAGTCTGTGAATCACAAAAATGACCAGCTCAAGAATAAACTGTACTGGTGCAGGAGTGGCACTTTTATTCCAAGGGTAACAAACAACCGTCTAATTGGACTTAAGGCCTATTCAATGGAAGGGATCCCATATGTGCTACTGAAAACATAGAATGCACGTATCTGGGGAGGCCATAGTTCTTTGAAAAAATTCTACATTTTTCACACCCATAGCCGAACATAAATTCCTACTCTATTCTAAATACATACTCATATTTATAGACAAGTGGTACCTCTCACCACTCATCAAAGAAGCTGCTTTTTGTAACAGATGGAGATTATAACAGAGTTCCAAAACTGGGCAAACACAAAGAATAAATATCTGTGAGGTTTCCAGCCCTAAGTGACACCTCTAAAATATAACTTCTCTACACCTAAGGCTCAGGGAACATAGTGGAACAGGGGGCAGAAGGGATATTAATGTGTCTCTCAATTCTCACTAGTGAAGAGTCCTCATGCAACAGATGGTGATTAATCCAGAAAGCTACAACTGGCCAAAATGCAGAGAATTAGAGATTGCAGAGTGATTATCCCTGAATAGGACGACTATGTCAAACATTTGTCACCTTAGGTGCAGACACCCTTGTGGAGGAGGGGACGGAAAGATTTTAAGAGCACAAAGTGATTTTTCAGTTTTCCAGACTGCTATAAAGTTACTCATCTGAACTTACAGAAATAGTCATAGCGTGCACAAAGCTCATGCAAGCTCAAACCAGACAGAAGCCCCGAATAAAAGTGGGGAAGTTGGTTAGAAGCCCTAACCTTAACTGAGGAACTATTGGCAGCTGATAACTACTGGGAGAGGAAGAGTTGGTTGTCTTTCAGGCTGTTAATCAGGTTTCAGTGGATGGATGCACACCTATGGACATTTGGAGACACAATCATAGTTTAAGCACACACACACACACACACACACACACACACACACACACACACACATATATATATATATATATATATGAAATAATACATGGAAACCAGCAGAGTTATATAACTGGGGTACAGATAAGGGAGGTGGTCTAAATATGATCAAAATATATTGTATGAGACATGCAGGAAAACAGCATGGATTTGTCTGTGTGTATGTTTCTGTATGTTTGTGTACTGTGTAGCCATTTTCAAGAAACCTTTCTCTTTATAACTGTGCTTCTTATCTCTACTTAATAAACTTGCAAACTTTGTTTAAAAAGTAAAATAAAATACTGTTTATCACTTTATCAAGTTTAAATGGCATTCAGTGACATTGAATATTTTTAAAATTATATGTGATCTTCATCTATTTTATAAACTATTTTCTTACTCCCAAATGAAAAAATAGCTAATCTTAAGAAATAACTTCATAATGGTTGTACTTGATAGACATTAATATATTTTTTGTCCATGGATTTCCATGTTCTAGGTACCTTACATAATCTTAGTAATGCAATAATTTGCTGTCATATATAGCTTATGTCACGTAGCATTCATCTTCAGATTTCATCCATGCCATGCGATGTATCAGAGCTCAATCATTTTTATGGTCTAGTAATATTCCATTATATGTATAAGGCACATTTTGTTTATATATTCATTTCTTGATAAAAACTTATATTCTTTCTATATTTTGTGTATGGTCAACACAACTTCAATAAATATATGTATGGTGTGTGCTTTAAATTGTTTTGACTCTATACTTCAGTAAGAAATTTGTAGTTCATTTAGGTGGTCTATGTTTAAAATTTTGAGAAACTCTAGAACTGCTTTGTCTTCCACAGGAAATTAAATTTTTATATCATTATAAGTACTCCAAGTTTTCCATATCATGGTCAATATGTCATATTTTTCATTCTTCTGATAATATCTATAATAATGTATATGAAGTATCATGCCACTGTGGGTTTTCATTTGTATTTTCTTAATGTCTGGTAATTTTCTTTTGTAGAAATGGATATTATAAGTCTTTTGTTCACATTTAAATTGGGTTAAAAACTTGTTACTGTTGAGTTGTAAAAGAGATTTTTACATAATGGTTATCAATGCCTTATTAGATAAGTGATTGGAAAATATTTTCTTATTTTGTACATTGTTTTTGTACTCTGTTGATAGTGCTAATGGCTACATAAAAAATTTAGCCATTTGTGTTTTAGTTCTGACAATTAGGTCTTTGACTTCCTTCAAGGTTTTTTTTTTTTTTTGAGATAGCATCCCACTAAATAGCCCTGGGTGGCTTGGAACTTGCTATCTATATAGCAAGGATGGCCTTGAACTCACAAAAGTCCTTCTGCCTTTACCGCTCAAGTGCTGAGATGAAAAGTATGCACTATCACTCCTGACTTCAAGTTAATTTTTGTGTATGTTGTAATGCAAAGCTCCAAGTCAATTTATTTAATTTTTAGAGTCTGGGTCTCATGAATCCATGGTGACCTCACACTCACTATGTAGCTGAGGATGATCTTGAACTCCTTGTCCTACTGTCTCAACCTCCTGAGTGCTAGAATTATAGACATGCACCACCACATCTGGTTTTCTGTGGTAATGGGGACTGATTCCATGGTTGCATGGACTCTAGGTAAGAACTCTATCAACTGAGGTATATCCCCAGGCCTCAAGTTCATTTTGGAGTAAGGGTATCCTATTTTATGAGAATTATTTTCTTAAAACATAACTATCTTTGTACCAATTGTTTATCTTGGAACCCTTATCAAAGTTCATTTGGCCATATAGCAATGTGTATACCCGAAAGGTATATAACAACGCACTCAGTGCCAGACAGGCAAAACCTCCCATCGAGTTGTTGGTCAGAGTAGTACAGTAGACCCCTAAAATAACATAGGTTGTTGTTACAGCCCTTAATTACCTCCCAGAACGTGAAGGTATGATCCTATTGCTGAAGACAGGATACATTTTAGACACAGGCTTTGGAGCAATGGAACTGGAAATGAACTGGAAGCCTCCTTCCTGAAGACTAACTTTCATAGTTCTTGAGGATGCTTTGCAAGCTGGTGAGGGAGAAAATCAATCAACGGTCCAATCCAGCTGTAAACCTAATAACCATAGTGAATAGCACAGCAACCTACTTCTATTGGAGCAATAAGGCACTTTTATCTCGGGGATAAACAACAGCTTTCTTATTGGACTTAAAGTCCTCTCAGTGGGAGGGAACTCATGGGTGACAATGTAAATATAACCAAATACATGTGACTGGAGAGGTCACAGATCCTAGAGAAAACCCTATTTCTGTCATATCTCTAGACAAATGAAATTCGTTACTGTGTGCTTAATATGGATCCTTATATTTACCGAAAAGTATGCCATACACCCCTCACCAAAGAAACTCCTTTTTGCAACACATAGAAGCTATTACAGAGTTCCAGAACTGATCACACAAACAGAATATATGTCTGAGAGATGTCCAAACCTAAATGACAGATCTACCGTGGAGCCTCTTTACCTAAAGCTCACTGGACTTAGCAGAGCAGGAAGTAGAGAGACTATTAATACATCCTCCAGGGACCATTACAGAAGAAGGTGTGGAAAGTTTGTAAGAACCAGGGACGGAGAAGCAGAAGCTTTCAGGCCACTTGGAACTTTCTCATATGAAATTGCAACCATGGTGACAGTATGCACGAGACCCATGCCAACTCAATCAGATTAAAACTGGAGAAGCAGAAGCTTTCAGGCCACTTGGAACTTTCTCATATGAAATTGTAACCATGGTGACAGTATGCACGAGACCCATGCCAACTCAATCAGATTAAAACACAGCATAGAGTAAGAGAGATGGGTAGTAAGCCCCAAACTTAGCCTAGGAACTACTGGCAACTGATTAATGCTGGGTGAGGGGGAGTAGATATTCTTTAATGAAGTGCCTCTATAGAGACTTAATAGACTCCAGTGGATCAATGTGGGTATGCAAATTTGAATGGATTGGCCTTAACATATATGATAGAATGGAGGAAATTTGGTGGGGGCCACATGTGTAAGTGAGGATGGGGGATGGGATCTAAATTACATTAAGATCTAGTATACGAAATGCACAAAAACTCAATTAAATAGTTTTGAAAACAAGGGTAGTTTAAAGTTACAGAGCATGAATCCTTTTACTTTGTCCTTTTTCAGAATGTTTTTGGCTGTTCTGGCCCCCATGAGATACCATAGAGATTTTAGGGCCGATTTTTTTTTTTTTTTTTCTGTTTCTTCAAACATAGGCAGTTGCCTATTTTGGGAAGAACTCTTTTGAAACTGTATATCTCTTTTGACAGCATGTTCATTTAAACAATATTAAGCCTTTTGATCTGCAAGTACTCCATTTCTTCCAATTTGTTTATATTTTTAATTTCTTTTGATAATGCTTTGTAGTTTTCAGTATACAAGTTCTTTGCCTCCTTGATTGGGTTAATTTTTATTCTATAGTATTTCATTCATTTTGGTGCTATGGTAAATTGAGTTTTTCTAAATTTCCATTTGATTATTCATTGTGTAAAAATACAATTGATTTTCATGGATCTTGAATTCTGCATTTATTAGTTCTAGTATTTTGTAGACTGTTTAAGGACTTTTCATATAATGTCATAATACCTTTTAAGAATATACTTATACTTCTACATGTTCAATTTGTGTTCCTTCCTATTTCTTTTTAATTTTCTTTATTCTCTGAGAATTTCTTACATGTATACAATTCTCAAATATGATAATACCCAATCCTTCATCCCCCCTGACCTTTAAAACCTCTCCATCTTAACTTCATATATTTTTTAATTTTTTGTTTGATAATTTCATAATGCATATAGTGTTTTTTATAAAATCAACCCTTCATTCCTGCCCCCGTAATTCTTCACCTACTGCTCCACTACCATTTTCCCCTCCCAAGAGTAATGTGCTCTTTTAAAATATTTTATTTATTATTTTTATTTTATGTGTATGGGTGTATTGTCTGCATGTATGTAAGTGCGCCCTTGATGTGCAGTGCCAAAGGAGGTCAGAAGAAGTCATCAGATCCTCTGGAACTGGAGCTAGTAATGGCTGTTAGCCAACTTGTGAGTGCTGGGAAATGAACCCAGGTCCTCTGCCTGAGCAGTCAATGCTCTCAACTGCTGAACCATCTCCCCAGCCCAATGTGCTCTTTTTTGTAAAAAATTTTTTTTATTATTTGTATTTTATGTATATGAGTGTATTGACTGCATGTAAGTGCACCCATGTCATGAAATGCCACGGAGGTCGGAAGAGGGTTTTGGATTCCCCTGGAAGTGGAGTTAAGGATGGTTTATAGCTGTCATGTGGGTTCTGGGAATCGAACCAGGTCCTCTGCAAGAGCAGTCAGTGCTCTTAACCGCTGAGCCCCCCAAAACTCAGAGTCCACTTTGAGGAGCCAGTTTTTTCGGGATACGACCATCTATCTACTGGAGCATGGTTAGCCTCTCAGGGGCCCCATCCCTGAAGAAAACTGACTCTTCCCTCCTGCAGCAGCCATCAGTTGCCAAAAGCTCCTCAGCTAGGTTTGGGGCTTCATGAATGTCTCCCTCCCCAATCTATGCAAGTATTTTGGCTGGTTTAGTGGCCATGTACATTTAGTCACAGTCACTGTGATTTCACATGTGCAGCAGCCCCGTCATGTCTCTCAAATACTATTTTGATGCATGTGTACACTACTTCTGAGTCTTAAAATATTTCTATTCCAGCCTGGCGTGGTGGCACACGCCTTTACTCCCAGCACTCGGGAGGCAGAGGCAGGCAGATCTCTGTGAGTTCAAGCCCATCCTGGTCTACACAGTGAGTTCCAGGACAGCTGGGGCTACAGGGAGACCCTGTCTCAAAAAGACAAAAAAAAAAAAAACATTCTATTCCCTATTCCATGATGATTTATGAGCCTTGGGAGGAGGGAGTGTGATGTGGATGATCCATTTAGAGTTGAGCACTGGGCAGTTTATTATTCTCTGCACATTGACTAGCTGTGGGTCTCTGTATTTATCAAAAAGAATCTTCAGTGATGACGACTGAGATGTGCACTAATCTATGGATATAAAGATAAGAACTTATAGGGCAGTTTATTACTATATCCATGTGGCAGAATAATTTATTCTTTCCCTAAAGCCTCCTTCCCACTATGTGGTTGCCTTGCACTATTTAGCTGACCTCTATGCTGTCTTAACTCAAGTGGCACGGGTATTTTTCCCCTTCTCTCCTCCATTCTCTTCCTCTGGGCAACTGCTGTGATTCACAATTGACCTGCCCTAGAGGCTGTACTTTTAAACTTTAGTAGAATTGTATTTGAGTCTCCATTTGAGTCCATTCTCAAATAACTTTATTAATGACACTAAGAACTCCAAGAGTTCAGTCCAAAGGGACCTTCCCCAAATTCTAATAACATAAACAAGGGAAGCCAGATTCCCTAATTGCTACCCTAGGATGTGCAAGAGGAGCTCTTGGAACAAAATTTCTGGGAGGTTTTGGTAGGCCTAGGGCTGGAGACCTTGGCTGTACCTGGAGCATGCTTCCTGGATAGTGTAGGTGGGGCTAAGCAGAAGGGGCCCAGGATTCTCACCTGGCACTGAAGTTTCCCTGATGATGTAGGTTTTCCTCTTCAGGGTAAGCCAGGTCTCATACTTGCTACAGGAGGCCATGCAGGCTGGGCTCCTGGTGCTTTTTTTTTCTTTACAACATCCCTAAATCTATTTAGTGCTGCCCATATATGCATGGACAATGGGCTATGTCCTGGAAAACGAAAAACCTAGCAGTGTCCCCATCCTTAAGAAAGAACAATTCTCTCTTCTCAGAAGCTATTAACTGTCAATAGCTAAGGAATTTGACCTGGAGATCATTTTCTCAGTGTATGTGAGAATTTTGGCTTTGACTTATACAGGTCTATTTCTTTAATTACCTTATTGTTCTGACTGGAATTTTCAGTTCTTTGTTAAACAAAAATGACCAAAATTTGCATTCTCTTCTTGTTCCCAGTATTAGGAGGGCATCTTTGCTTCCTTCACACTGAATGTGTTAGCTGTTAAGGTTTTATATATAGCCTCTATCACTATCACACTATGGAAAAAATTCTTCTATTCCTATTTTGTTGAGAGTTTCTGTTATGAAAAGGTATGAAATTCTTTCCAGAGCTTTCTGAATCAAAACAAATCAAATCATTTCATGGATTTTCTCCTGCTGATGTTTGTGCTTTGAATTACCTTTACATTCTAGGAACACAAATTGGTCATCATCATGTGTAATCCTTTTACTATGCTAGTGAGTTTTGCATTCTTCTATTCATTTGTAGATTTTTGCATAAATATTCTGATGGAACATTGGTCAGTAGTTATCCTTTTGTGTGCTATATTTATTTTTCTTGTCATAATGTGTTCCCCTCTTGTAATGAGTTAAGAAGTATGTCATACTTTTCAAATTTTGATAAATGTTTGTTTAAAAATTGCTAATTCTGATTGTCTTGAGGAACAGATCCTCAAATGACCTTAATAGTGAAAATAAATTGTTCTGTCTGGGCCAACTATAGCATCTTAAACACTCAAACGGAAAGTATAACCAAAGATTAACGGGGCCAATATAATTTTTAAGAGTCTGTATGTATAGCTAAAGGCTACATAACAAGAAACAATGCCGGACAGGAGGATACCTTCCTTTGAGTTATTGGCCAGGGTGGCGCAAGAGACTCCCAGAAAGTAACCCAGCATAGAACTGGGAAAATGAACAGCAGACCCCAATCTTATCTAAAGGAATATTGAGAACTGATTACTGCTACATGAGGAACAGCTGATCTTCCTAAAACAAGGATCATTAGATAGGCTGACTAGATTCAGCAGACAGACAAGAACTGGAGAATGGCTGGAGGTGTCAACAACACAGTGGACAGTAACAGGGATGACTGAGTGTATGGGCTTCAGCATGGGGGGGGGAGGCTATGGGAGGGTGCCGTTTGGGAAGTGGGTATATAGATGAATAAGATTGTGTGGGATGCTCTGTATGATATACACACAGAAAAATCAGCAAATTTTAAAAAGACATACTTGAGGAGGAAGCATAAAAAAATACTTCATGTTAAATAGCAGAGGTGATAAACATTATCCATACTCAGGTACTAAGGTTCTAAGTATAACTGACTGTAACTAGTAATCATCAGATACATAGAGATTAAAGATACGTGCAAACATGTATTAGTAGCATTAAAAATGTAGGAAACAGCATATTTTAAAATGAAATGGAGATCTTCTTTAAAGGTTAAAAACTCACTCAATTTTATGTCTTACAGGGTTTATACTGAGTTCAATATTGTATAACTGTATTAATTCAGCTGTGAACCTAAAAATTTACAGCCAGGTTTGAAAGAGATGTATCCGTGCTCCGGAGTGTGTTATTGAATATGTTAAAGCTGTAATGAAATGCTTCTTCTAATC
>NW_008333708.1:844701-854149 GCF_000622305.1 Nannospalax galili
TAAATTTGTTTTCTCCCCCTATTTAGAAGCCTTTGAGAGGGAACTGACACTGATTCTAACTACTCCAATAGCAGCCAAAATATCTGAAAGCAAATCCTGAATCCATCACTCTAGAGTCCAGCCTTGGAAGACAAAAGAAAAAGGAGGAAGAACCCAATAGAGGGATGCTTTTGGAAGCCCTTTTCAAGAAATACCACTGGACTCACAAATGAACATTCGAAAATTGTCCTCTTCTGACTTTTTTCTAGTTCCCTGTCTAGAACTTGTAATGCTAATTACTCTTGCCTTTACTTCTCCTTCACATCTCCTAGTCATGATTCAAAGACTTTGTTTTCCCCTTAGAGGTAAGAGTTATGCAATTTGGGAGTCTTTTAGATTGACCTACTGAAGGGGTACTCCAATTGCCTCACCCTGTGTCCCTGTTCAGCATGGAAGAAGCCAGACCAGTCTGTGTCCCTATTCCCTATTGGCAATTTGGGTAACCCCTTCAGAGGATGGCGTAATAAGAATAGGAGATAGGAATTGGCTAGGCAGTTAGGGTAAAAAGAACCTAAAGAAAAGTAGCCAGTTGCTTGGCTAAAACTCAAAATGTCCTTGAGCCTGTTAGCAACATACTCTGTTCCAAAGGCCAAAAATGTCAAAAGGATTTGGGAGCTTGTATCTAATCCTTAAATATTTTAGGGTTACCAATTCAGAGAGGGAGTGTTAGAGTACCCAAATGCCCCATAAAAATAAATAAATGAAAGAAGAAAAAAAGAAAAAGAAAAAGAAAATGATGGGGAGATATGGGAGGAGTTGGAGGGGAGGGAGTGGGCATGGATTTGATCAAAACACCTTATATGCATGTATGAAATTCTCAATAAAGTTTTGTAAAAGTTAAAAAAATAAGAAACCAAGAAAAAAATTGCTAATTCTTTGAGTATTCTATGGAATCACCCTTGAATTTCTCTGCTACATGACGTTTCTTTGTTTAAAGTTTGATGACTGGTTTAATTTTCTTGCTACCTATAGATTTTCCCCTTTTTCATCATTCTTTCCTGGTAGCTATTGACTTGTTGGTATTAATTTATTGTATATGTGTTATCTAACTTGTTGCCATAAAATTTTTATGGTATACTTTTTTATTTTTAAACTTTTTCTTTTTTTTTTTTTTTTTTTTGGTTTGTTGTTGTTGGAGACATGGACTTTCTATGTAGCCCTGACTGGAACTCACTCTGTAGCCTGGGCCTCCTGCCTTGGTGTCTCTAATGGGTGTGCCACCATGCCTGGCTATTTTTAAACTTAAAAAATTATTTATTTATTTGTTTTTATTTTATGTGTATGCGTGTATTGCCTGCATGTAAGTGCACCTGTGTCGTGCACTGACCGCAGTGGTCAGAGAGGCTGTTGGATCTCCTGGGACTTGAGTTACTGACAGTTGTTAGCTGCCATGTGGGTACAGGGATTCCAACATGGTCTTCTGCAAGAACAACCAGTATTCTTAACTGCTGAGCCAACTCTCCAGCCCCTTCATGGTATTCTTTTATAACCCCTATAAGTTGCTGTAAAACTGATAAGCTTATACACATTTTTAGCTTCAATGTTTCTATTCTATTTGCTTCTTAGTCAGTCTACTAAAGTTTATTAATGCTGTTGATAATGTGAATTAATCACCTTTTAATTTTGTTTTTTTCCTCTTTTACTTTTAGGCAATATTTTATTTATCTTGACTTAAAGTCTTAGTTTTTTCTTTAGTCATGGTAGTTACTTTTTAGTTCACTCTTCCTTTTTAGTGCAAATTTAGTGACTGGTTTATAATCTTCCTCCTTTTGTGATGCAGTTATAGTCCCAAGATTCCTCTTTGTGGCTCTTTTGCTCCTCTTATACCTTATAGATTATATTTTCATTTTCACTTATCTCGTTATTTTCTAGTTTTCCTTATTATCACTCTTTCATTGCTTAAGATTACATCTTTCAATCTCAATGTGTTTGTGAATTTTCAAATTTTCCTTTGGGGATTTCTACTTTTATTTAACTGTGACCATATAATGTACATTATAATTTTATTATTTAAAACGTATAGTTCAATTAGTCTTCACTCCTCAGATAAATCCTTCCCCCCAAAATGTTCCATTTTTAATTGAGAAAAATGCATGTTCTATTGTTTGGAGATAAAATGGTATGTTTGTCTCACCAGTACTATAATAAACCTTCCAAATTTGAAATTTTACTTATGATAACTATAGTTTAAAAGATTTATTATTTTTAATTATGTGTAGTTGTGTGTGACTGTGTGGGAAGTTGTCCATGTCAGTGAAGCTGTCTGCAGAGGCTGGAAGTGGCCATCAGATACCCTGGAGCTATAGTTGCAGGCGGTTGTTAGCTTCTTGACTTGGGTGCTAAGAAGCAAACTTTGATCCTCTGAAAGAGTAGTAAGTGCTCTTAACTGCTGTGAGCCATCTCTTCATCCAGTATTTATCACTCCAGATAACTACTTTAATTGTAACACCCTCCTATGGCACACTCTAAATATTAAATTCTTCTATCATTTTTTTCCTGAGGAACATTAAAGCTTCAGGACATCTTATATCCTAATTCAATGTTAAAGAAGAGTTTTTGTTGTAGAATTTAATGATATGTGGTAAAACCACTTCATAGCAGATATGTTTTTCCTCAAGGTTTTCTTAACTGATGAATCATTTTTATCTGATATATTTCTTATTTGCCAGAATTCTGGATACTAAGGTTTGCCATACAGCAGCTGAGTCAAAAGTCTTCAGAGAAGCCAAAAAAGAAAAAAAAAATACAAAGAAAAATAAATGCTTCTAATCAGAGCTTTCAATATCATGAGTTGAATGAGCCTACATTAAGGCATAATTCATAAAGAACAGTAATGTATTTCTGTCTCAGAAACAGAAGGCTTGCTTCTCTCAAGCAATAGTTGACATTTGAGCAAGAAAGGATTCAACAACAAAATGTGAAGACCGTTACCTCTGAGTGTACAGAAACAGGTTTATTTCCTGCCTTTCTTATCAATTAGAGTCCACCAACTTACATTGAAATTATTATTAAATCCATGTTCAGGTAACTTCAGCCTCTCTAAACAAAGGAACTAGTTTGTCTAGCATATATATGTGTGTGTGTGTGTGTGTGTGTGTGTGTGTGTGTGTGTGTGTGTCTAAAATATATTTATAAAAAAAATTTATATATTTAAAAGTTTCAGAATGAAGGAAAGATTCTCCTAATTTCTCTCCTTATGTTCTTTAGGTGGCTTTCAAGAGGTATTCTTTTTTTTAATGTATATGAGTACATGGTCTGCATATATGTAAGCACAGTAAGGTGCAGTACCCGTGCCCTTTAATGCCATTGGAGGTCATAAGAGGGCATCAGATTTCCCTGGAACTGGAGTTATGGACAGTTTTTAGCCACCTTTTGGGTGCTGGGAATCGAACCTGGGTCTTCTGCAAGAGAAGCCAGTTCTCTTAACCACTGAGTTATCTCTCCAGTCCCTTAGGTTACTTTTTACTATGATATTTTGACCCATGAATTGTCAAACACATTCGTTTTGATCAGAAGACAGCTGTTTTTTTTAAGTAGTCCATGTTTTTCTCATCACTAACATATTGTTACTACACTTAAAGAAATATTCAAAATCTACCACAAAGCTAAACTGTATCAGGCTATAAAGAATTAGAACCATAAGGGAGAAACCAATCTTGATTTATGGCTCTTATCTTGGCAAACTATTCAGTCTTGCTGGATTTTAGGTCAGCTTTTAAAATATCAGTTGTAAAATTCACCACATAAAATGACAATAGATTTATATTACTCAAATACACAAAAAAAATCACATGCTTTGTTCTTAAAAATCATGAATTTAAAATTTATCTCAGAAAATTTAATGTCAGTTCTTTGTTCCCGCTTTCAGAATCATTAGCACATACCTGAGCAATTCACATTTAGCAAGCTTCCTGTGTAATGCTAGCTTGAGTAAATAAATAAAATACATCACTCAATAGAGACAGAAAAAAGAAATATAATAATGGCTTTTAAAGTATAGAAAATTAACAATGAACAAATAACATTTCAGGTAACATTAAGCTATCAAATACTAAAAATGATTATAAATGGAACTGAACTTACATACATTTTCGTATAATTAGTGGAGGTACCCTATAAAAACACAAAAAGCAAGAACTACAATCTGTCCTTTTCTCAAAGTAGATTCTATTCCCAAATGATCTTACAAAACCTAAAAAACTTGGAGTAACCCATATAAAATTACTAATTTTTGTATGATTTCAACCTACACAAATGATTTTTTCACGTAGCTTGACCTAATGCCATTTCAACTGCTTTCAAAAAATATAATTGTTCCAATTCTGCTGTCAACCATCTTTCTTCATGTACCTACTATTTTAAAAATGCAATAAAATGATTTATGGTGGATTCATGAGATCCAAAGTTAAAAGACAATTAATTATGATTTGCAGGCCTATGAGTGTTCCAAAATGTAGACAACTCAATAACACAGTGTGCTTTGAAAATAATTTTCCAAAATTCCCCTTGGACAGTCTTACATTGCTTTGAATCATCTATTGTTGAAACAGCATTTAAACATACACATTTTAACAGACTGTCAATATTGAATTTAAAAACCTGGGCATGGTGCCACACGCCTTTTATCTCAGGACACCAGCCTGGTCTACATAGCAAGTACCATGCCAGCTGGGACTACAGGGAGACCTGGTCTCAAAAAAAAAAAAAGGACAAAAGGACAAAAAAAGGAAGATCAACCTAATCAAACAAGTGGAGTATTTAAAATTTGAGAATGTTTACAATAAGAACTGGAATTTCAGATGATGAATCTCAGATGTGTACCAGAAATACCTGCAAAACTGCACACTCCAGGTTATTCCAGATAATCAAAACATAGTTTGAGGCACTAACGATCTCGGTACACTAAATTTCTTCTGTCAGAATTTTGTGAAGCACCCTTCCCAGGTGTCAGATATTGATGAAGTTCGTGTCATTTTCAGTAATATTTGACTTATCCCCTTGATTCATTACCCTTCATGTACTCACACAGGAACTTACACAGTCATTGACTATCAGCTAAATTTGTATCTGAATTACTATACACTTTCTATAGATATAAAAATGTACAACTCTAAATAGTAAAAATACCTGCCTCATTCTCTTTCTCAACTACCTCATCCAATTTGTGATTCATATAGATCAGAGACTTTTAGACCTACTGTCATTATTTCTTTACTGAACAAAGAAATGGAAACCATAAAATACCAGTGTCAACAAGAAGGTAATTATTCACTATTTTTTCACTTGCTAAAAGGCACAAAAAAGATCTAACTCAAGCTGTGCATGGTTACACACATTTATTTCCAATACTCAGGAGGATATCTGTGAGTTCAAGGACAGCCTCGTCTGCATAATTAGTTCCAGGTCAACCACACTGCACATTGAAACCCTTTCTCAGCAAAATAAAGATCTGACCCAAACACATCTATTATATATACTTCATATATTATTATTATTAATTTTTTTGAGAATTTCTCAGATGCATTTTGTGTTTACGTCATTTCCATCTCTCTCTCTCTCTTTCTCTCTCTCTCTCTCTCTCTAATTCTTTGCACCACCCTCCATTCCCACCCAATTTGGTAACCTCTTCTGTACTTTGTATATTTTAACTTATACTACTACATTAGGAAGGTGATATGATCATATAAATATTGTACATGTAAAACCTAGAGTTTAGGTTGTTAAGCAACAAAAGATTATGTGTAAATGTATTTATAGTTATCAATATGCTCATCATCTAAAATGTGATAATGGCTTTATGGGTACAGAGTGTTCCAAAATATATCAAATTGAATACTTAAAAAATGTAATTTATTTATTTATATCACCTGCAATTTAGTAAAACTATAGCAAAAATAAAAGAACCAGGAATGATGACATGCATTTTTAATCCCAGCACTCAGCAGAGAGATCACTGTGAGATAGAGGCCAGCCAGGCTGTTCTATGTAGAGAGTTCCAGGCAAGCTGGTGCTACAGAGAGACCCTGTCTCAGAAGGGAAAAAAATGCCTAAAACTATCAAAATGAATGCTACATATCTTGTTGAAGATAACAAAGAGAGAAAAGCTGTACATCCATTTTCTCACCTGGGAAAGACAATTTTCCAACCAGGCCATGCCAGGGACTAGAGGGAAAAGTAGTTGCATTCTAGTGGAATGAAAAGAGGTCAAGTGAAAGGGAAGGTGCTTGTGTAGTTTTGTCTTCCTTCTCATGCTCATGTCTCCTCCTGATCTGAAAGTAGTCATAAAGAAAAATAAACCCAAATTTGAATCACCAAATTTGATTAATGTATCCTAAGTTGATTTGCTCTATGAGATATATTTTTAATGGAGATACTAGCAACTCTGTCAAGTTCCTCTGTTTGTGAAGAAAAAATTCTGTACCATAGAAACAGACAATTCCATCTAGAAAACAGTATTTAGCCAGCAGAGATTGGTTGATGTTTGGAGAATAAATAGTGCAAACTCAAAACCGCGAAGCTGTGACTTCTATTCTTTAGGGGCAGACCACACAAATGGCACGTAGTAGTCAATAAATACTTCTTATAATAAATACCTAGATCAACTATTTATCCTAAAATGAAATCAAGCTTGCTTACAGTTAGATTTATATTAAAAGTCTGAACAGTATTAGATAAAGCATAATATTCATATCATAGAGATGAATAGATGAGGTATGAAGGCTAGCACAAAATTTCAATTACCTTTGCTTTCTGTGTGCACTAATAATATGGAAATTATGTTATAAATGTGCCTTGCTTGTAATTGCATCCATCAGCAAAATCACTAGGATTTATCAGGAGCAGATCTATTTCCATTAATATATAAAATAACACCAAAAAGCTTTCATTTGCTCTCCTCATTTTCCCATAAAAATAAGCTCATCATAACTTGACAATGGCAAATCACTTACATTCTGTAGTTAATAATATACTTGTTGAGGGATTATTAAAGCTTTAGATTCTATAAATACATTAAACAGTAGAGGACACAAATCAAGAAAATTGTAAAGCATGCCAGCATCATTTCCAAAAATCTAAGAAAACATTTCTACTACTCTTCGTAAAAAATATTGCCTTAAAATAATCACTTCATACTTTAATAATGAAGGCGATTTAGAGAAACCAAAATCCTGTTTAATGTGTATAGATGGTTTATGATTTTACTTATTGATTTTTCAGGCCACATCATACTTATTTGATAAATACTGTGAAATCACTGAGTTTGGAGCTCTAAAGCTGTTAACTTTTAAAACTTCTCCCTTTGCAGACAAGTTCAATCAGTATAAAAGGCACAATGAGGCATGAAATTGTTATGTTGCATTATAAAGTAATATAATTTATTCTTTGAAATACCTAAAATGAACAAATAAATTTCAGAGGCACGAGAATATGTACTCTGTGCTGTAGGCTAAGATCAATTTAGCATGACTAATAAAGTTTTAAAATCATGCTGGACCAGTATGCACATTTAGATGGCTTGGATGTAAAACTCAAGACATCATGAGGGGACAGAGAGCACAATGTACAAGATGTTAAAAAAGAATGAGTGTTAAAGGAGGAAAGAGATGAGAATACAAATGTCACTGTGAACACTGAAAATGAAGAAGAGGAGATTTGTTCTGAGGCAGAAATTATACCACTTTATACTGAGAAAAGAATAAATATCGCTCACATTCTTGTGGCATAAAATTGGCATGGAATCATTAAGCTCTTTGCAGTCTATCTGCACTAAGAAATAGAAGCATATACTTAAAGCACAATTAACATTTTGCCTAAATAAACAAATGAATTGTAAAATCTATGAAGTTACCTCTAGGCTCATTTGGAAGAAAGATTCCAACTGTGTTTTCTTTATTTAGTGAGTGTGTCAGAGAGTAATCGTATTAGGATTTACCACCTGCCCCTTTTGCCATTTTCATGCAATGCAATGTGATACTTTATCACTAATTATCATCACTAATTAGTGCTATTTAGTGACATTTTGAATCCCTTCCCCCTTTTCCATATTTCATAGCAGTACAATTTAATTCACACTTTATTTTTAATAACCCATGATTTTAAAATATGGTGTGTGGAAGAATTTGGTTTATTGTTTTTCTGGATATTCTCTCTACAATATTCCCTTAATTCCTTATCAAAGTGGGAAATAATGCAATGATAATTAACTTTTGGTACTAGATAAAGTAGAAAGCATACCATGAAATGGAGGTTTAGGGTATATGTAGGCTAGATGATATCCATCTGAATGAGAAGGAGGGAATAAGGGGAAGGATGAAGATGCATAGACCTCATTTCAGAAATCAGTAACGATCTCATGCAATCAGGATAGTTGATGAAATACTCTATGTAGAGTTGCCATAATGATAATGGAGTATGTACAAGAAATAGGAGATTTGCACTGTATGTGATATGAGGCTAAGGTACTCAAGAGATAGTTGTAGCTGAGTATGACATGTGGACAACCACAATCAGGATTGTGCAAATACAAAGAAAGTCAGGTCAGCATCTCCACAGCATGTATTTATAGGGACTCAGGGGACTTGTCCCAGTCCAAGCCTTTCAGGGCAACTTGAAGTGTAATTTCAGATACAAACAACTTGCTACAGTTCCATCTTTCATTCTGGATGTACTTCCACTGCATGAGAGCACAATCACACTGGTATTGGGGTGAGATGAACCAGCAATCTATTCTGTTGCTGAACATCTGACTTTATTTCTCACACACTTAGTCGAGTTGTCAGAGCCAACAAACAACTGAGTTAACAAACTCAGAGACCTGTCTGAGAAATTCATGAGGAAGCCTTCTGGGGTTTGCCCCTTCACATTTGAACATCAAAGAAAATTATTCTTGTCTAGACTAAGAATCACCACTGCAAACTGTGTAGGAGGCTGTGTCTGCTTCTCTGTGAAAGAATTATGAGGAATTCTAACAGTCCCTCTAGTACTATGCTTACTCATAGTTATAGGGAAATAAACCGGTTTTTTGAGCATAAAAGGAAAGATTTATGTCCTGTTCCAGGATGGACTGTTACAGTTACATTAGCTCACCTTATGCTGTGTCATTCTTATTTCACCATACTAGCATGATAATAAGTACATTTTTGTACTTTCATCAAGTATTTTCACAATATTCTATAGCAGCATTTTCAATTATGTGTTTGGTTAGCACACAACTTGCAGAATCATAGAATCAATAATGTTTAAAAAGGTACCATAAGATGCCTAACAATTCTAAATTAATTTCTTCTAATTTTTCACTCCCTAGTAAAGAAATAATGATACCTATTTAAATGAGAATCACATTTATTATGAAAATATTAGGTATATGGTATATATTATGTGCATATATTTAGAATATATTTGTGCATGC
>NW_008333708.1:854618-867966 GCF_000622305.1 Nannospalax galili
CAAATTGAGAATTACATTACAAGGTTGTATGTAAGATAACAACAATACTAGTATTGGATCTGTGCAAGTATATTCTTTCTAAATTTCCCTTATTCATGCAATAAAGGAATTATTGGTAACAGTTTACTCCTTTCTTGGAATACAATGACTATAAATATGAGTTGTTTCTCATTTTATTTAACAAAAATTAAAAGCTAAATAAAGATAACCTTTTTTCCTTAAAAAAATGATGTAAATCTTCTTTAGTGAATACATCATTTAAGTAAACATAGACTATCTTGTCCTTTACAGAGATTCTAAAAAATATGATGATAAGTTCCCAAGTTTATATTAAAATATCAGGAAACATAAAGAACCTAAAAAGAAAGGATATTATAGTCTGCGAGAGCATTCACTGTGAGGATACCAATAGACATATGACAAAACATACAACAAGGGCAGAAAGGAGATGGTCCTAAATTTTGTTTGCTGACTCCAAGAGAAGGAAAGATTTTAAAGGAATGGAGTCATGAGCTTAGGAGAAAGGAGACAGCACTGAAGGAGCAAGTTGCGAGGACTGTTCTCATTTCTTGGGTTGCTGTGAGATATTGTGCCCAGCTTTGAATGAGGTGTGGGGAGATGTGTTTGCTAATCAGGATCCTGATTTGAAGAAGCATAAATGGAGCATTAAGATATAATCTTACAGGGGCTGAGTAGATAGTTGATCATGGAAGAGTACTGGCTACTCTTGCAGAGGACTGAGGACTAGGGTTAGACTCCTCAGCACACACACGGTGGCTAAGAACTATCTGTAACTCCAGTTCCAGGGAATACAATGTCCTTTTTTTGGTTTCCATTAGCAATGTACACACATAGTGCACTTTCATATATTCAGGCAAAACATTCATACAGCCAAAATAAAATGTTTAAAAAGATATGTTCTTTTAGCATTCGTGTGCCTCTCCCTCACCAAGAGCAAATAAAATTTCCCCAAATGAAAGATAATATTATTAGAAAAAGGGAGAAATTAAGGGCAGTAGGCAGCAGGAAAGGAATTCATGTGACCTAAAAGGAGAAGGGAGAGACTATTTGCGGAAACAAGGGAACAGGGTCAGATGTTCCATATGTATGAAAATGTCATAATGAAAACCCTCACTTTGCATAATAACTTAAAAACTAATAAAACATATTTTTAAAATCCTAAAGGAAAAAATAGAAGATAATGACATTTCATGACATACATATACAGCTATTATGTTGCTGTTTCAGTAAACCATATTTCCTAGGCAAAAACAATAGCACTAAAGACATTTGGAATAGCAGGAAACAAGAGTTGTCAAAAGGGAAATGGGGAAAATGGGGTACTTTAACTGGAGAGCAAGGAGAAAGGGCTATATGGAGCAGAGAAAATAAAAAGTGACAATGCTTAAGGGATATGGAAAAACAAAGGATCACGTAGTATTTTAACAGCCTACTGAAAAAATACACATATAGTATAAATGTGAGAGCATGTGTCTAACTGATGGCAATATAACAAAAATTACAGTGTCATGCAAAAGAAACTTGCCTTTGAGTAGTTGGTCAGGTGAGTCAATAAGACTCTCAAATTACTAAAACTATTGCCACAGCCTTTGATTGTCACCCAGAACTTCAATTTAAGAACCTATTGCTGAAAACAAGACATGCTTTGGACACAGGACTTGGAGCAATTCAGATTTCTCTGTCCTGTGATCCTCCTCCATGATGACAAGTTCCCATAGTATCAGATGATATTATGCAAGCTATCAAGAGAAAAAAAAAACAATAAAGGATCCCACCCAACTGTAAATTCAATGAACTACACCAATGATAGGTCCAACAAACTACCTCTGTTGATGTAGTAGTGAGGCTTTTAACCTGGGGGTAATCAGCAGCTGTCTAATTGGACTTTAAGTCTGCTCAACAGGAGAGAACTCATGTGTGGTATTGTAAACATAATCAAAAACATATGGCTGGGATGTCATTTACCCTAGAGAAAAACATTACTGTCAATTTCCTGGGCCAATGCAATTGCTTTTAAAAAATATTTTTATTAAATTTTTGTGGATTTTCATACAATACAATTTAATCATATTTAGCCCCCTTCCCTCTCTGCAATTCCCCGTATCCCACCTACAGGACTTCATGCAGTTGTCATATATGTTAAAGTCTATAAAGTCAAGTCTGTGTGCCCTGGTGTCCCCTGGTGTGAGTTTATCTGCCGGAGCCTGTTAGTCGTCTACTGTCACTCCCTTAAAGATGATCAACTCTCCGTCTTCCAGCAGTGATCAGCTGCCAATAGTTCCTCTGCTGAGGTTGGAACCTGCTGCTCATTTCCCAAGTTCTGTGTTGGGTTTTTGTTTGACTGAGTCAGCATGGGTATTGTGCATGCTGTCAGCATTGATTCAAGTTCATGTGAACAAGTTTCCAAGAACCTGAAAGACTGTTTCCCTATGGCCATGCACCTACTCCCCTGGTTCTTAATCTTTCCACCCCCTCTTCCGCAATGGCCCCTGAACCTTGGGTGGTTCGTGAAGTTTATTATAGGAGCCCTGTCCAGGGACCCACACTCTGCAGTCTCTTTTTCTCCACACTTTGGCCAGTACTGGTCTTTTGTGTTTATTGCCTTCTGTTGCATGAGGAATTTTGCTGAAGAGAGTTTAGAGTTGAATTAGCACTCTCTTTCTCCTTCAACCCTTGTCCCACTATATTCCGTCAACCTCAGATGTAAAGGTTAAATTGTAGACATGTCATGTAGGGTTGGGCATCTCACAGGCACTTATTCTCTGTGCATGACCAGTTGAGGAACTCTGTAATAACCTTTTTCTGTTGCCAAAGAAGCTTCTTTGATGAGTGGTAACTGGCATATTTATCTATAATTACAAGGATCCATAATTCACATGTAGTAAGAAATAATATTTGTAAGGACTGAAGAGATGCCTCAGAGGTTAAGTGCATTTGCTGCTCTTGCAGAAGACCTGGGATTGACTCCCAGTACCCAAATGACAGGTAACCACCGTTCATAACTCCAGTTTCAGGGTATCCAATGTACTCTTCTGACCTCTGTGGGCACTGCACGACATGCGTGCACTTACATACATGTAGGCAATGCAGCCATACACATAAAATAAAAATACTAAAATATTTTTAAAAGAAATTATATTTCCCTAGGGATGTGACAGACTTAGGGCTTTCTCTATGACCTCTCCAGCCATGTATATTTGGCTGTGTTTACAATGCCACATATGAATTTCTTCCTCTTGAGTGGGCTTTAATTTCAATTAGGTAGTTGTTGATTACCTCCAAGGTAAAAGTGCCACTACTGCACCAATAAAGTTTGTTGTGCCTGTTATTGTTGTGATTATTAGGCTTTAAAACTTGGATTGAAGCATTGGATTGAAGCATTGATTTACTTTCTCCCTCAGCAGCTTGCATAGTGCTCTCCAAAACTATGAGTGCTAGTCTTCAGGAAAGTGGCTTGCATGTCATTTCCAGCCTAACAAGATCTGCATAATGAATAAAACAATTGGCATGCCAAGGTAGATAAGGCAAATTTCATGGGTCCCTCTTCAAAAATAAGCAATCAACGTATGCTGAGAGGAGAACCAGTTTTCTCCAGGGACTAGCTCCCTGAGAGGTTATCTCATCCCAAATATGCAGTCCTAAACACAGATACACATGAGCACCATTAAATTGACTCAGGGCATTATACACACACACACACACACACACACACACACACATACACGTGTGTGTGTGTGTGTGTGTGTGTGTGGAGAGAGAGAGAGACAAAAGAGAGAGAGGTAAAAATAATAATCAGCACAGAGGACAAGAAACTACAAGAGGATTGGGGAAGACATTGAAGGAGTTGGACAGGGACTAGGAAGGAAAGAAATAATGCAAATATAAAACGCATGCATGAAATTCTCCAAAACAAAATAATATGTTAATACATACTTTAAAATTTAGAGGCTTGGGATGGAGAGATGGCTCAGTGGTTAAGAGAACTGGATATTTTTGCAGAAGACTTGGGTTCTATTCTGAGCATCTATCTGATTGCTAACAACTGTCTAACTTCAGTTCCAAGAGATCTGATGCTCACTTCTGACCTCCACAGCTATTGAACAACATGGGCGCACTTACATACATGCAAGCAATATACTCACATACATAAAAGAAAAATAAATAAAAATGTTTAAAAAAAGAACAGAGGCTGGAGAGAGAAGTCAGTGGTTAAGAACACTGTCTCTTCTTGAGCACCATCTTGCAGATGATCCAAATTCAGTCCCCACCAGCAATATGATGGCTAATAAATATCCCTAACACCAGAGACAGAGACTGTAACACCCATTCTGACCTCCTCAGGCATTGCATAATATGTGCACTTACATACATGCAGGCAAAACACTCATAAAATAAAAATAAACAAATCAAAAAACTAAAACTAAAACTAAATAAATGAAAAGAACAGTTTCTACTTCCATCCATTTACCTGCACATTTGATGATTTCGTCTTTCTTTACTGCTGAGTAAAACTCCATTGAATAAATGAACCACATTTCTACTATTCACTCGTCAGTTGAGGGACACGTAGGTTGCTTCCATCTCTTACCTATTGTGAAAAGAGCAGCAGAAAACATGGATGTTCAACTGTCTCTGCAATAGGATGAGTTCTTTGGGTATAAGCCAAGGAGTGGCATAACTGGGTCAAATGGTAGGTTCATCTGTAGTTTTTTTTTTTTTTTTAAGAGTTCTCCATAATGCTTTCCATACGGATTGAACAAGTTTGCAGTCCCATCAGCAGTGGATGAGCATTCCCCTTTCCCCACATCCTCTCCAACATTTGGTATCATTTGTTCTCTTGATCTTAGGTAAGATGAAATCCTAAGTGGTTTTAATTTTCATTTCCCTAATTACTAGCGATGTTGAACACCTTTAAGGTGCTTCTTAGCCACCTTTATTTCTTCTTTTGACAACTCCCTGTTGCACTCCTTAGCCCATCTTTTAATTGGATTACTTCCTTTCTTGATTCTTGTGTTTTTGAGATCGTTGGGCATTCTGGATATTAAACCTCTGTCAGATGTACTGCTGGTGAAGATTTTCTCCCATTCTGTGGGTTTTGTCTTCACTTCCTTGGATGCTTCTTTTCATGTAGGCTTTTAGTTTAATGAGGTACGATTTGTTGATTCTTGACCTTGTCTCCTGAGTAATTGATGTCCTGTTTAGAAAATCTTTCCTACATCTGTATCATGTAGGTTATTGCCAATGCTATCTTCTAACAGTTTCAGAGTTTCAGGCTTCACCTTGAGATATTTGATCCATTTGGAGTAGACTTTGGTGCAAGGTAAAAGTTAGGGGTTTACTTTCATTCTTCTATGGGTGGAGATCCAGTTTTGCCAGCACCATTTGCTGAACATGCTATCTTTCCTCCAGTGAATGTTCTTGGCCCCTTTGTCAAATATCAGGTGGTTGAAATTGCAGGTACTCATATTTGGGTCTTCAATTTTGTTCCATCGATCTATGGGTCTATTTTTGTACCAGTAGCATATTGTTTTTATGAATATAGCTCTGTAATACAGTTTAATATCTGGTATAGTAATCCCTCCAACATTGCCCTTAGTGCTCAGGGTTGCTTTGGCTATCCGAGGTCTTTTGTGCTTCCATATGAATCTTAGGATCTTTTTATTCCCAATTCTGTGAAAAATGTCATTGGGATTTTGATTGGCATTGCATTGAATCTATAAATGGCTTTTAATAGGATGGTCATTTTCACAATATTAATTCTTCCAATCCATGAGCATGGGAGGTACTTCTATCTTCTGATATCTTCCTCATTCTCTTTCTTTAAAGATTTAAAATTTTCATAGGACAGGTATTTAATGTCTTTGATCAGGTTTATTCCAAGATATTTAATTTTTTTCAGCTATTGTGAAAGGGAGTGTTTCCATGTACACTTTCTCTGATTGCTTGTTATTGCTATATACAAAGGCTACAGACTTTTGTAGATTAATCTTGTATCCTGCCACCTTATTGAACATGTTAATAATTTCTAGGAGTTTTCAGGTGCAACTTTTGGCATCTCAGATATAACTTCATATTATCTTCAAAAAGGGATAATTAGATCTCTTCTTTTCCAATTATTACTCATTTAGTTTCCTTCTCTTCTCTTATTGGTCTTGCAAGAATTTCAAGCACTATGTTAAAGAGGAGTGGAGATAGTGGACAGCCTTCTCTGGTTCCTGATTTCCATGGGAAGGCTCCCAGTTTTTCTCCATTTAAAATTATGTTGGCTGTGGGTTTGTTATATATGCCTTTAATTATGTTTAGGTATGTTCCCTCCAGTCCAATCCCCTCTAGGACATTGAACATAAATGCATGTTGAATGTTGTCAAAGGCCTTCTGTACATATATAGAGATGACTATGTGGTTCTTTGAGCCCATTTATATGATTTATGTTTAACGATTTACATATATTGAACCATCCCTGCATCTCTGGAATAAAGCCAACTTGATCATGGTGGACTATCTTTTTTGATGTGTATCTATAGGCATTTTGCAAGTATTTTGTTGAGAATTTTTGCATCTATGTTCATTAAGGATACAGGTTTATAGTTTTCTTTCTTGGTTGTGTCTTTACCTGGCTTTGGTATTAGAGTGATGCTGGCTTTGTAGAAGGAATTTGGACGTTCTCCCTCCATTTCTATCTTTTCGAATACATTCAGTAGTATTGGCTGTAGACACTCTTTAAATGTCTGGCAGAATTCTGTTGTAAATCCATCTGGTCCTGGGCTTTTCTTAGTCGGGAGGTTTTGTATCACTGTTTCAGTTTCCTTATGTGTTATGTTTAAGCTGTTAATCTCTTCTTGGTTTAGTTTTGGTGGTTCCCATGCTTTTAGATACCTGTGCATTTCTTTTAGGTTTTCAAATTTAGTGGCATATAGGTTTTTTAAAGTATTCCCTTATAATGTTCTGGATCTTTTGTGGGGTCTGTTGTGATGTTTCCCCTTTCATCTCTGATTTTGTTGATTTGGAGGTGCTCTTTCTCTCCTTTGGTTAACTGGGCTAGGGGTCTGTCAATCTTGTTTATCTTTTCAAAAAACCAGCTCTTGGATTCATTGATTCTTTATATTATTCTCTTTGTTTCTATTACATTAAATTCTACTCTGGTTTTTGTTATTTCTTCTTCTCCGCTGGGTTTGGGTTTCATTTGTTGTTACTTTTCAAGTGTCTTGATTTGCAATGTTAAGTCATTTATTTGTGTTCTTTCCGATTTTTTGATATAGGCACTTAGAGCTATAAACTTCCCTCTAAGGACTGCTTTCAGCAGGTCCCAGAGGTTTTGTTGTGTTGTATTGTCCTTTTCATTTAGTTTTAGGAATACTTTTATTTCTTTCTTAATTTCTCCTTTGACCCATTCATTATTCAGAAGTGTGTTGTTTAATCTCCATATGTTCATGTGGTTACTGGGGTTTCTTCTGGTATTGATTTTAAGGTTTATCGCATTGTGGTCTGATAGAATACATGGAATTATTTCCATCTTTTTGTATTTGTTGAGGTTTGTTTGTGCCCCAGGATATGGTCGATTTTGGATATGTTTAATCTCCATGTGTTCATGTGGACAGACAATAATGGAGGACAGGAAATTTTCGGAGAATAGTGTGTAGATGCTGGAGAGGTAGAAAGGATCAGGATGTGATCAAAACACATTTGATTATATTCTAGAATCATTAAAAAATAAACATTTTAAGAACCAGAAAAAAAAGGTAGAGGTGATCTTTAAAAATTCATCCAATACTATAAATGCAAATATAAATATGCCCATACTGAAACAAAAGCAACAGGAAATATCAAGGCAAGAACGACACCCAAAAAACTACCAATTTTAGGGGTTGGAGAGATGGTTCAGTGGTAAACACACTAGCTTCTCTTGCAGAGGACTTGGGATCATTTCCCATCATTCACATGATTACTAACAGTTGCCTGTAACTCCAGTTCCCTGGGGAATCTGACACCCTCTTCTGACCTCCATAAGCACTGCATGAGACAGGTACACTCACATAGACGCAGTCAACACACTGATACACATGAAAAAAATAAATAAATAATTTTAAAAGCTTCCAGTTGAAGACCCAAAAATGAGTACATGCAATTTCAGCCACCTGATATTTTACGAAGGGGCCAAGAACATTCACTGGAGGAAAGAAAGCATGTTCAGCAAATGGTGCTGGCAAAACTGGATCTCCACCCATAGAAGAATGAAAGTAAACCCCTATCTTTCACCTTTCACAAAAGTCAGCTCCAAATGGATCAAATACCTCAATGTGAAGCCTGAAACTCTGAAACTGTTAGAATAAAACATTTGCAATAAACTGCAAGATATAGGTATAAGAAAGGATTTTCTAAACCAAACATCAATTGCTCAGGAAACAAGGTCAAAAATCAGCAGATGGGACTTCATTAAACGAAGAAGCTTCTGTACATCAAAAGAAGCACCCAAGGAAGTGAAGAGAAAACCCACAGAATGGGAGAAAATCTTCACTATCAACATATCTGATAGAATTTTAAGATCCAGAATATATCATGAACTCCAAAACAAAGACTCAAATAAGGAAGTAACCCAACTAAAAGATGAGCTAAGAAGCTGCGCAGAGAGTTCTCAGAAGAAGGAAAATAGATAGCTAAGAATTACCTTAAAAGGTGTTCAACATCTTTAGTAATTAGGGAAATGCAAATTAAAACCACTTTAAGATTTCATCTTACCCCAGTAAGACTGGCTATGGTCAAGAGATCAAATGATACCAAATGTTGGACAGAATGTGGGGAAAGGGGAACACTCATCCACTGTAGGTGGGATTGCAGACTTGTTCAACCCCTATGGAAAGAAGTGTGGAGAATGCTTAAAATACTACAAATGAACCTACCATTTGACCCAGTTATACCACTCCTTGGCATATACCCAAAGAATGCATCCTATTTCAGAAACACTTGAACATCCATGTTTGTTGCTGCTCTTTTCACAATAGTTAAGCAATGGAAGCAACCTAAGTGTCCCTCAACTGACAAGTGGATGATGAAAATGTGGTTCATTTATTCTGTGGACTCTTAATCAGTGATAAAGAAAAATGAAGTCATAAAATTTGCAGGTAAATGGATGGAACTACAAACTGTTATACTAAGTGAAGTAACACTGAGTAAGACTGAGAAAAACAAATGATGGTATGTTCTCCCTCATATGTGGATCCTAGCACCAAATCCTTATGTGATTATGTATCCAGATATAATGACAGGAACCAGGATAATGAAAAGGAATGAGGAAGGTAAAGGAAAAGAAAGAATCTGAAAGAGAAGAACAGTAAGAATCAGGCATTAATAAGGGAGATATGGATAAAAATGGGGTTATTTTAAGGGGAGGGGGAAGGGAGGGTTATACAAGGAAACTTGGGTGCTGGCCTACCCTCGGCCAGAACCCTGCTGTTGCCAGAAAACCTTGGGCACCGGTCCCCATAGTGGAAGGTAGGGGCGAGAGAGACCAGTGGGGGGAAGGATGTCTCCGGCATTGGTGAGTACAACAGGAAGAAAACACCCAGGAGGCTGTCAGTGGACAGCTCATTTATTATGGTAGAAGCAGAGGTTTATATAGGAAAGCTTCATGGGCAAAGAGGTGGGGTTGGGTTTCTGGCCAGCAGGGAGGTGGGGGGAGAGAAGGGACTTCTAAGGCTATGTGGACTTTGTCCTGTCCTCCGAGTCACATAATCTACAAGGGACCTGGTTAGGATTAAAAGATTAGAGGCTTAACGGTTTTGCTTTGGGAGTTGTTGGGTAAGAGACAGTGTCCCTAGAATGGAGTGGACCAGCTTCCTGCCACCCTCAATAGGAGGTATCCGGCCTAGCAGCCATTCTCTGCATTCCAGGCACTCTTGACTTATCCCAGCATTTGGGGATAAAGGGAAAGAAGGAGCTTAAGCGATGTGGGAGCATAGGAGAAGGGTATTATAAAGGGAGAAATGGGAAAAATGGGGCCCTTTAAATGGGGAAGCCACAGTGGAAGTGTTAGACAATGTGAGAGATAAGTAATGCCTAGCTAGTTTTAAAGCAACCAGAGGGAACCATATTAATCGAACAACCTACTGACAAGTTACACATACAACTAGCTCAAGGAATATAATACATGTCTAGGCAAGGTTTATCTGAGAACGTCTGTTCTTTGCCCAAGCTTTATCTACATAGCACATGGTAATTAAAAGTACCAGACTGGTGGAACTAAATTCTTAGATGTCTAAAAGCCGTACTTTGAGACCTATAGTAATTTGGACAGAGGGACTTAAAGGACAGTGTTTGCTCCTTGTTCTCCTAGGTCAACTAAGCTCCAGGGGACTATGAACATCTCTCAAAATTTCCTGTAACTGTGGTAAGTTACCTGTCCTCTTGATTCAAGAGGCCATGGAGACCCCCCAAAATGGACTTGAACCAGTGTTCAGTCTACAAAGAGGAGGGTCAACACAGAGGAAACATTTCCTCCATGCTTCCAAGTGAACCCAGCCATGGTCGAGTAGGACCTCTGACTTATATTCACATAGATGGAACTGGTAAAAGAAAGGACACAGGGGCTCCTCCCAAGGCCATGTGACCCCTGATGAACAGATCCTCAAATGACCTTAAGAGTAAAAATAAATCGGTTTATCTGGGCCAACTGTATGGTCTTAAACACTTAAAAGGAAAGTATAACCAAAGATTAAAGGGATTAATATAATTCTTTAAAAGTCTGTGTGTATAGCTAAGAGCTACATAACAAGAAGCAATGCCAGACAGGAGATACCTTCCTTTGAGTTGTTGGACAGTGTGGCCCAATAGATTATCAGACAGTAACCCAGCAGGGAACTGGGAGAATGAACAGCAGATCACAATCTTATCTAAAGGAGTATTGGCAACTGATTGCTTCTAGATGAGGAGGAGCTGATCTTCCTAAAACAAGGAACTCTAGATAGGCTGAATAGATTCGACAGCACTGGAAAAGGGCTGGGAGTGCCAACAACAGAGTGGACAGTAACAGGGATTACAGAATATATGGGCTACACTGGGGGAGTTAGGGGGACTATGGGAGGGTGCTATTTGGGATGTGGGTGTATAGATGAATAAGATTGTTTGAGATGTTCTGTATGAAATACACACAAAAATTCAACAAATTTAAAAAAGAGTTATATTTGAGGAAGAAGCATAAAAATTGCTTCACATTAATTAGTAGAGGTGAAACACATTAGCATTGAAATCTACCCGATGATTTTATATCCATGCTCAGGTGCCAAGGATCTCAAAAAGTAACTGACTATTACCAGTAATAATCAGATACATAGAGATTAGAGATGCACGTAAAAACCATCTAAATGTTAGTAGCATTAAAAATGAGTTTTTCCATATGAAATCGTATTTTTTAAAATCAAGTGAAGGTCTTTTAAAGATTAAAACCTCATTTATTTTTATGTATTATAGGATTTATACTGAGTTCAATATTGTATAACTGTATAAATTCAACTGTGAACGTAAAAATTTACAGCCAATTTTGAAATAGATGTATCTTTGCTCTGGAAATTGTTATTGAATATGCTAATGCTATAATGAAATGATTCTTCTAATCATGCAGTTATTAAATAAATAATTTTTTAAAAAGCTACCAACTCAAAAGTAATGGATTTCAATGACAGTGAATTACTTGACATCAAAAACAATTCAAAAACTGATTGTAAGAATATTCAGTAAAATAAAAAAAGATATAAACTTATGAGGGAAAAACAGAATGCAAATAAACAGATGAAAGAAATAATGAAGTCAATTTATAACATGAAATAAAAATTTTAAAAAGAGGTGGTAATATTGCAAATAATTTAAACAAAAATTGAGCGGAGTCTCCAACTGAATATATTAAGTCAAAGACAGAGTATCATGGTTTGAAGACAAGATAGATAAATTCGAATGTTTAGAAAATAAAGATAGAATAATAGGAAACTATGGATAGAACACATAAAATCTGTGAGATACCATTAAATTGCCAAATTCACGAAAAATTGATTTTGTAGAAAGTGATGTATGAACTAAAATCATACAAAGTATATGAAAAGAAATTATAGCATAAATTTCTCCAAACTGAGAGATGGAAATAGCTATCAAGATACAGGAGGGATGTAGGATATCAGAGAAATTCATAGAAGAACCTACTTATATAATCATGTTAATACACTAAGCATACAGAGCCTCCTGCCCTTCTGAAGACCTCATTTCTGAAGCTCTCCTCCTTCCAGACAGGGACCCTTGGATTCTGCTGCCATTCCTCCACGCTCACTACTTTTCTGAGGACCATGTGTCCCATGAATTCCTCCTCCGTCTAGATTGGGACTTATGGCACCTGCTGCCACTTTACCCTTCTGCCTAAGGACCACCAGTCTTCTACACCTTCTCTGGGTGGGTAGGCCCTCACACTCTCAATATGATGCCAACACCTGCCACCCAATGCCTATCTGTAGAATCCAATGAGCCTTCCACACACTTCTGAAGGTAGACAGTGAGCATGTTAAAACTTTACAGAAGGACTACTCCTGGGCTCTCAAGCTGCACTAACCTAGAGAAGTCAGGACCACTTCTGATACCCCATTCACACATCAACACTGATTTGCCCCAAGACTGAATCTCAAGCATCATTCACCTGGGTCATAATCTGAAATTTAGGATAACACCAAACAGAGATCCAAACATCCACTAAAAAGGAGAGCTCTGGCATACAAATCAAGAAACACTAACAATGGCCTAATGCTAGATGCCTCCAAGCCCCATAACAAAATTAAAGCAAAATGAATAACCAAGACTTTAAAAAAAAAAAAGAGTGATTCCATACTAGTTTTCCCAGAGAAAAGCCTCTTAAATTACAAGCAATGACTTAAAAATAGCATTAAGGGGGGCTGGAGAGATAGCTCAGAGGTTAAGAGCATGGATTGCTCTTGTGAGGACACAGGTTCGATTCCCAGCACCCACATGGGAGCTAAAAACTGTCTGTAACTCCAGTTCCAGAAGATCTGACACCCTCTTCTGATCTCCGTGGGCATTGCATGACACAGGTGCACTTACACACATGCAGGCAATACATTCATACACATAAAATAAAAATAATAAAGAAAATATAAAAACAGCATTAATGGATACTCAAAGGAGATATTAATTAATGATGGAATGTGAAAACACAGCTGATGAAATAATGGAAATAATTCAAAATATGAAAATTAAATTAAATAAAAAATAAGATTTCTAAAGAAAATCTAAACTAAAAAAAAAAGTTGAAATGAAAAATCAAAGAAATTAAAAGCTC
>NW_008333708.1:868099-887080 GCF_000622305.1 Nannospalax galili
GAAAATATTTTTTAATATTTTATTATTTTTTAACTTTTACAAAAACTTTATTGAGAATTTCATACATGAATATGAAGTGTTTTGATCAAATCCATGTCCAATCCCTCCCCTCCAACATTTTCCCCTCTGAAGAGGTAACACTAAAATCTTTTAAGGATTAGATACAAGCTCCCAAATCCTTTTGACGTTTTTGGCCTTTGGAACAGAGTATGTTGCTAACAGGCCCGAGGACGTTTTGACTTTTAGCCAAGAAAGTGGGTACATTACTTTGGGGTCTTTTTATCCTAACTGCCTAGCCAATTCCTACATCCTATTCTTATCATGCCATTCTCTGAAGGGGTTACCCAAATTGCCAATAGGGAATAGGGACACAGACCACTCTGGCTTCTTCCATGCTGAACAGGGACGCAGGGTGAGGCAACTGGAATACCACTTCAGTCGGTCCTTCCTCATTTTTCTTTTGTCTTCCAAGTCTGGACTACTTGGCTGGGAAGAGTGGCTGGATACTCAGGTGAGGGTCCAGTGACCCTGCTTGGCTCTCCTTTAATAAATGAGCACAACTGTCAAAAAGCCCAGTTGTGACTATGTTTAGCGATCAGGCTCAGTGGAAGTCCTGATGATGGTAGTTATTCCATGCAGAAGGGACTGCTGTATAACATCATTTCATTAAACGGACCTGGAATTTAAATGGATTTGGTGCTAGGAGCCATATATGGGGAGAACATATGTCGTTTGTTTTTCTGAGTCTGTTACTTCACTTAGTATAACAGTTTCTAGAGCCATCCATTTATTTGCAAGTTTCATTACTTCATCTTTCTTTACAGATGAATAGAACTCCATTGTGTAAATATACCATATTTTTGTTAGCCACTTGTCAGTTGAGGGGCACTTAGTTTGCTTGCATCTCTTAGCTATTGTGAAAAGAGAAGCAACAAACATGGCTGTACAACTGTCTCTACAGTAGAATGAGTCCTTTGGGTGTATGCCAAGGAGTGGTATAACTGGGTCATATGGTAAGTTCATTTTAAGATTTTTAAGAGTTTTCCACACTGTTTTCCACAAAGGCTGCATGAGTTTGCAATCACACCAGCAGTGAATGAGCGTTCCCCTTTCTCCACATCCTTGCCAGCATTTGGTATCATTTGTTCTCTTGATCCTAGCCAGTCTGATTGGGGTAAGGTGACAACTTAGGGTGGTTTGAATTTGAATTTCCCTAATTACTAAGGATGTTGAACACTTTTAGAGATGTTTCTTACCCATCTTTATTTCTTCCTTTGAGAACTCTCTGTTTAGATCTTTAGCCTTTTAATTGGGTCATTTGGTTTCTCGATTCTTTGTTTTTTGAGTTCATTATATTTTCTGGATGTTAATCCTCTGTCAGTTGTGTCACTGGTGAAGATTTTTTGTCCTGTTCTGTGTGTTTTCTCTTCACTTTTTAAAAAAAAAATTATTTATTTAATAACCATATAATTAGAAGAAGCATTTCATGACAACAGCATTGACATATTCAATAACAATTTCCAGACTAAGATGCATCTCTTTCAAAATTGGCTGTAAATTGTTAGGTTTACAGTTGAATTATTACAGTTATACAATATTGTACTCAGTATAAACCCTATAAGACATAAATTAAATGTGATGTAAAATTAAATGAGGTTTTAACCTTTAAAAAAGATCTTCATTTCATTCTTAAAATACACAGTTTCATACAGAAAAATTCATTTTTAATATAATTGACACTAAGATGTTTGCACATGTGTTTCTAATCACTATATATCTGATTATTACTAGTTATAGTCAGTTACTTTCTGAGCTCCTTGGCATCTGAGCTTGGATATAAAGTCATCAGGTAGATTTCAATTGTAATCTTTTTCATGTCTACTAATTATTAAGGAGCAAATTTTTATGCTTCGAAGAATTTTTAAAAATTAAATTTAATAACCACATGATTAGGAGAAGCACTTCATTACAGCTTTAACATATTCAGTAACACACTCCAGAGCAAGGATACATCTCTTTCAAAAGTTTTTGTAAATTTTTAGGTTCACAGTTGAATTAATTCAGCTATATAATATTGAACTCAGTATAAGCCCTGTAAGACATAAAATCGAATGGGTTTTTACCCTTTAAAATATTATTTTTCAGTTTTTTTTAGAAGAAGCATATCATTACAGCTTTAACATGCACAATAACAGCTTCCAGAGCAAAGACACAGCTCCTTCAAAAGTGGCTATAAAATTTCTAGATTCGCTGTTGAATCAATACAGTTATACAATAGTGAACTCAGTATAAGCCCTGTAAGACATAAAATTGGATGAGTTTTTAACCCTCAAAAGAGATCTCCACTTTATTCTAAAATAGCCTTTTTCTTACAGAAAGACTCATTGTTTTTGCTACTAATACTGAGATGCTGGTGCATGCGTCTCTAATCTGTATGTATCTGGTTATTACTAGTCATAATCATTTGCACTCGGATCCTTGGCGCCTGTGTATGTCTATAAAGTCATCGAGTAGATTTCAATGGTAATGTTAATCACCTCTACTAATTAACATGACATAAACTTTTATGCTTCCTCCTCAAATATAATACATTTTTAAAAACATTTGTTGATGTTTTTCTGTGTGTATATATCACAAAGAACACCCCAAAACATCTTATTCGAATATACACCCACTTTCCAAATGGCACCCTCTCATAGTCTCACTCTCCCCACTAGAGCACTTATACTGTATTATCCCTGCTACTGCCTGCTGTGTTGTCGGCACCCCCAGCTGTTCCCCACTACTTGTCCATCTGGTTAGTCTAGTCAGCCTGTCTAGAGGACTTTGTTTTAGTTCTCTTCACTTTTTAGATAGTTTCTTTTGCTGTACAGAACCTTTTTATTTTAATGAGGTCCCACTTATTGATTGCTGACCTTAATTCCTGAGCAATTTCTGTCTGATTTAGAAAGTCCTTTCCTACACTTATACCCTGAAAGTTACTGCCAATAGTATCTTCTAATAGTTTCATGGTTTCCAGTTTCACATTGAGGTCTTTGATTCATTTGGAGTTGACTTTTGTGCAAGGCAAATGATAAGGATCTAGTTTCATTCTTCTGTAGGTGGAGATCCAGTTTTGCTTGCATCATTTGTTGAAGACACTGCTTTCCTCCATTGTGTGTTCTTGGCACCACTGTCAAATATCAGGTGCCTGAAATTGCGTGTACTCAGGTTTGGATCTTCAATGATGTTCCATTGATCTATGTGTATGTTTTTGTGCCAGTACCATGCTGTTTTTATGACTATGGCTCTGTAGTATACTTTGAGATCTGGTATAGTAATCCCTCCAGCGTTGCTATTTGTGCTCAGGGTTGGTTTGGCTATCTGGAGTCATTTTTGCCTCCATATGTATTTAAGGATGGATTTTTCTAATTCTGTGAAGTATGTCATGGGGACTTTGATTGGGATTGCATTGAATCTATATATTGCTTTTGGTAGGATGATCATTTTAAAAATATCAATTCTTACAATCCATGAACATGGGAGGTCCTTCCATCTCCTAGTGTCTTCCTCAATCTCTTTCATGATTTAAAATTTTCATTGTAGAGATCTTTGGTGTCTTTGGTCAGATTTATTCCAAGATATTTAATTTTTTTGCAGCAATTGTGAATGGAAGCATTTCCCTGTATTCTTTCTCCAATCGCTTGTTATTGGTATATAGAAAGGTTACTGATTTTTGTCGATTGATTTTATAACATGCCACTATCCTAGAAGCATTGATGAGAGAATATTTTTTAAGAAAATTGAAGAAGAGAAAATTTCCCAAGACTACGGAAACAGATGCCTATCAAGGATCAAGAAGTGTACCGAATTCTAAATAGACAGGACCAGTAGATAAACTCATCTTGTCATGTAATAGTCAAAATAAAAAATGTACAAAATTAAATGTAAAGAGAGGGTATTGATAATTTCATGAAACAACAAGTCACATATAAAGACAGGATCGTCAGAATATCAACTGATTATTTAATGGAGAATTTGAATGCCAGTAGGACTTAGATTGAATTTTACAATTTGTGAAAACCACAAATTGGTCAGAGGATCAGAAGTTACCAGCACAGATTTTTATACAAAATAAAACTATCAGCCATAATTAAAGGAGAAAGAATTTTTTCATGATAAAAATACATTTGAGGAATTTATGACTACTAATCCAGCTCTACAAGTGACTCTGGAAGAAATACTTAGGCATGAGGAGAGGACTGAACACATCCCAGAAAGCACAGTGAAGAAACTAACAATCAAGAACAGTTAGTGAGAAGATGTCCAAGAAACACAACAAAACAGTAAATTGAGAGGAATTGTTGCAAATTATAACTCTTAATATTAAAGTCCTTAATTTGCCAATAAAAAGACACAGAATAACAGATTGGGATAGAGAACAGGAACCACATTTTTGTTGTCTACAAGAGACATGCCTCATCATCAAATATAAAGAATGTGTGTGAATATTTCTCATATTCAAGAAAGCACTTAGGGGGATGTTCACTGAAAACAAAAGAGATGTGAAGATTATTACACTTATATTACAAACAATAAATGGGATGAAAGTGATAACATTTCTTTGTGGTTGTGTGCATGCTGGTTGTGGTCAGAGGATCAGAAATGGCAAAATTCTTCTCTGATAAATGTCTGAACAAAACTAAAAAGACAGGCAGTTGGGATGCAGAGGACAGGTTCATCACTGTGAAACTGAGAGTTTCATCTACACAGTGAGTTCCTGGCCAGCTGAGGCTACAGAGAGGCACTGTCTCAGAAAACAATGAACAAACAAAGATAAGGGTCTGATACTCACTTCCCCATTTAATGCTGAATATATTGTTTTAATGGAAGAGAATCTCTTGGTGAAGATCGCAGTTCAGAGAGAATTCTGAAGAAACAACAGTTGGAGTCAAGAGTTAGGGTCTGCTCTTTACCTAAATTTGATGCAACGAGTCAGGCTGTTTTTATTTATGCATCACTGAAATATGGCCTCACATAAAAAATGACACAATATGGAATCACAAAAGGCCCAGGATAGTTCAAAGAGTTCTCAACAATAAAAACACTGTTGGAGGTATCACCATGATTTCAAGAAACGCTACTGAACTTTAGTTAAAAAATAACATCATACTGGCATAAATACTGATAAATGGAATAGATTTGAGGGCCCAAATAAAACTCCACACCCTACAGCCACTTGATTTTTGTCAAAAAGTTTAAAGGTACACACTGAAGAACAGACAGCATTTTCAAACAATGGTAATGTTCAAGTTTGATAGCAACATGTAGAGAAGGGAAGTAGATACTTATCTCTCATCTTGCACAAAACTCAACTTCAGATGAATCAAGGATGTCAACATAAGACCTGATACCCTGTATCTGATAAAGGAGGAAGTAGGGAATATGTTTAGACTTCTAGAAAAAGACTTTCTGAAAAGGACCCAGGTAGTACAAGCGTTAAAGAACGACAATAGACAAATGGGACCTCATTACAATAAAAAGTTCTTTATAGCAAAGGATATCATCATTTAAGTGAAGAGGCAGGCTACAGAATGAGAAAAACGATCTTTTCCAGCTATAAATCAGATGAAGGGTTAGTATTTAGAATATACAAAAATACAAAATATTAAACATCAAGAGAACAAATAATGTGACTGGAGAGACATTTCAGCAATGAAGAACACTGAATGCTCTTGCAGAGGACTGGAGTTTGGTTCCCAATACCCACATAGAAGCTAACAACTGACTGAAACTCTAGTTTCAGAGGATCTACCGTGCTCTTCCAGGCTCCGTGGGCATTGCACATATAGTTTCACCTACATACATGCAAGAAAATACTTAAACACATAAAATAAAAGTAATTTTTCAATTAAAAGAAAAAGAAAACTAATTAAAAATTGAAGCATAGGATTAAGCAGAGTTCCCAAAAGAATAAAACAAATGGCTGAGAATTTTTTTCAATGGTCAACAACCTTAGATATCAGGGAAACACAAATTGAAGCTACTTTGATATTTTGTTTTACTCCAGGTAGACTGGCTAAAATTGAAAAAAATGGTAAGAAATTATGGTATAGATATGGGGAAAGGGAAACGTTTATTTGCTTTTAGTGGTAGTGCAAATTGGTGTCACTACTGTGGAAATCAGTGTGACGGTTCCTCACAAAGAACTAGATCTACCATATGATCAAGCTATATCTATATCATTCTTGGGTGTATATACAAAAGGCATTATATCATACTGGAGAGATACCAGGAAATGGAAACAGTCTATATGTCTATCAATTGGTAATGAAATGAATGGATAATGACATTTTATAAATACAGAAGAGAATATTATTCATGTATCTCTAGGTGGGCTGACTAGACTCCCATGGACAAATTTACACTGAAGTCCATTTGAGTACAAATGCCTGAATGGATAGGAATTAACATGTATGAAGGAATACATGAGGTCTGGTTGGGGGATGAAGGAGGTATGGATGGGTAAGAGAGTCCAAATTTACTTAAGAAATGTTGTATGACATTACAAAAGTACAATAAAAATATTTGTATAAAAAGAAAAAATGAAATTGTTACATTTTCAGGTAAATGGATTGGGCTGTAAAAAAAATCATTCTGAACAATATAAACCACAACCAGGAATACAAATTTCGCTTGTTCTTTTTTAACAACTAGAAGTTAGTTTTTAAGCTTTGGATATGTGTATTTATTTAATTTTTGTAACTTTTACAAAAACTTTATTGAGAATTTCATACATGTATTTAAGGTGTTTGAATCAAAACCATGCCCACTCCCACCCCTCCAACATTTCCCCTTCTGAAGAGGTAACCCTAAAATTTTTTAAGGATTAGATACGAGCTCCTAAATACTTTTGACATTTTTGGCCTTTGGAACGGAGTATGTTGCTAACAGGCCCAAGGACATTTTGACTTTTAGCCAAGAAACTGGCTACATTTATTTGGGGTATTTTTTGGGGGTTCTTATCATACTATCTTCTTAAGGGGTTACCCAAATTGCGAATAGACAATAGGACACAGAGCGCTCTGCCTTCTTCCATGCTGAACAGGGATGCAGGGTGAGGCAATTGGGGTACCCCTTCAGTGGTTCTATATAAAAGACTCCCAAATTGCATAACTCTTGTCTCTATGGGGAAAAGAAAGTCCTTGATTCATGAATAGGAAATGGGAAGGAGAAGTAAAGGCAAGAGTAATTAGTATTTAATTAGATTACCTTTGCATGTCAGGAAACTGGTCTGGGTCATGGGGGTACTTCCAAGAGATGTGAGACGAAGCACAGGTAGTGGAGAGAAGGGACTGAGATTAGTGGAGCAGGAAAGTTTGGATGGTGTGGGGAATCAGAGGGCAGGGTAGACGAAGGGGTGTGAGGACAGAAAACTAGCACTAAAGAAATTTGAAAAAGTTATGTGGAAACGTACAACTGTAGAAACTTCCTAAAAGACACACACATATGGATGGATGAATGGATGGATGGATATATATATATATATATATATTTGATATATGATGTAATATATATAAGATAGATAGATAGATAGATGATAGATAGATAGATAGATAGATAGATAGATAGATAAAGAGATAGTTTAAATGAAGTTACCCCATAAAAGGGGGAAATGTCTCTACTGGACATCACAGGCTTGCAAATGAAAAGCCCACAGCCAAAAATGGTCATCTCTTTTGGAATTCACCAGTCAGGTCCCATAGACCTTGTAACATTACAGACTATTGCCATTGCTCTTTATTAGTCTCCATAACTTGATGGTAAGACCCTATTGCCGAAGATATTACATATATGAGACATAGGAAAAACAATGAGAAATCAAGCTGGTACTGACCTTGAAGATTCATCTCTACTGGCTAGCTTCCATAATAATAGGAGTTGCTATGCATTCTACTGGAAGTGAAAAGTAATCATTACGACAACCTACCTATTAACCCTGGAATCTACAAGAACAACTGACCTGGCAAGATATGTCCACTCACGCAATAGTGATACAAATGTTATGGCAGCAACCAAACACTTTATGATTGGACTTAAGGTTCACTTCACTCACAGCTGATAACATTAATGGGGCCAAGAACCCATGGCTAGATAGGTCATAGGTCACAGGAGAGAAACTATTGCTATTATTCTGTTAAATGGATGTAGTATTAGACCACACCCTAAGTATTTAACTTTTGGCCCTTAGATTAGTGTATCTTTTAACTCTTATCAAAGAAGCTTCTTTTAGTGGGAGATGGTGATTAACACAAAGACCCACAACTAGTTTATATGCACAGTAAGAGTCTGTGGAATGCTTAGCCCTAAGTGGGACATTGACATCATACTCCTTCCTCCAGAGGCTGAGGAATCAACATGGAAGGGGGGTAGAAAGGCTGCAAGAGCAAGGGTGGAGTTACTTCTTTGAAATAATGTTTTCTGGACACAACAGAGCAGACACATATATGAACTCACAGAGGTTGTGAAAGCATGCATGAGCCCTACATAATATCAAGCCAGACAATTTTCCAACATGGATAGGTAAGGTGGCCAGGAAGTCCCACACTTAGCCAATGAGATATTGGCAGTTAATAACTGCTGGAATAGGAGTCAGTTTTGATCAAGAAGGCAACCCATGAGAGACTACCCATGCTCCAGTAGATGTCCCTACACCCATATACATACTGGCATCACTGAGTGTACTCAGTGGTAATAAGCAATGCATGAAGTTGGATGGGAATATTGGTAGGGAAGATAGAGGAGCAATTGACAAGGAGGGAATATGCATTATTATTCTGGAAAATTGAGAGAATATGAAAAACTTGAGGTTTTTCCTCAGGAAACTGATGAAAGTATGGAGTTTGCCTACAACTTTTTATCAAACACAGTAGTTAGACAATAAAGGGAGAAACTACAATTTTTAAAATAACAAAAGCAAGTGCATATTCCTTTGATTTAAATGTACACAAGTAAATCCAAAGGAGATAAGTCCATAGGAAAAGAGATTGGGTTCTAGAACTGAAAATATTTCCGTTAAACCCAGTAGTAAAGACAAAAGAAGATGAGTTCTTTTAGAAAAACTATATTTTGTATTGGTGATTCTTTGAGAATTTCATGTATTTGGATCATATTCAGACCCTCTCCCCTATTTCCTTTCATATATACTCCCGCCTCCTTAACCCCCCAAATCTTTATATAATCTATTATTTTTAAGGCCTATCGAGTCTAATTTGTGTTCCCTAAATGGTCCTGCATATGGGTTCATCCCCTGGATCCTGTGTCACACCAGTAAAGAAAACTGACTCTCTCTCCCCCAGGAGCTATCAATTGCCAACAGATTAAACAACTTAATGAAATCAGGAGTATTATAAATGAACAGACAGAGAAAACAGAAAAACCAAAAGCTCCTATAAATGAAGACAAACAGAAATAATGAGTCTAAAGAATAAAGGATCTTATATCAAAATATTTCACTGGAAGACAAAAAAAACAAACTTGGTCAAGCAAAAAACAAAAATAGTGAATTTAAGGATACATTATTTTAAACCATACAATTAAAGAAACAAAAACATAATTTAAATGTAAATGAGTAAAGAGACCCTAACAAGGTTGTGGACTATAAAGCTAACCAAAATACACACTATGAGAGCTCCAAAGAAAAATAATAGGAAAGGGGGCAGAAACATTATTAAATAGATTACTGAAATCTCATGAATATGGAGAGATTAAAATACAAATATATAAAATCAGTCAGGGTCTAGTGAATACAAATAAGTCTGAAATGAGCATAAACAAATTATCTAGAAAACAAAGACAGACATTTGAAACCATCAGAAATTTTCATAATGTATAAGGCATCTACCATATGTCTGTCAATGGATTTTTTAAGAGAAACCTTGTAAACAACAAGTGATTAGTATGGTGCAGTCAAAGAGCTGGAAAAAGGGAATGGCAAAGCAAGGCATTGTATTCTGAAAAAAAAAAGTGTTGTTCAAATATGGAGAGTTCTGGGGATGGTATCATGCAAAGATGAGGACCTGACTTTGAGCCTCAGAATCCACTTTTTAAAATTTACTGTAATCTCATTTCTGGGGAGAGGCAGACAGGAGGATGGATCCCTGAGGCTCACTGACCAGTTAGTCTACCCTAATCAGTAAGCACTGAGTCCTAGTAAGAGACTCTGTTTCAAAAAATAGTGGGTTAATGGAATATATATATAAAATAAATGAATTGTATATTTATATATAATGGAATTCTACTCTGCTGTGAAGAAAAATGCAATCATGAAAGTTTCAGCTAAATGAATGTGTCTGGAAAATATACTGAGTGAGGTAATCCAGACTTTTAAAGACAAATGTACATGTTTTCTCTTATTTGTGGATCCTAGCTTTAAATTTTTAGATTTGATTATACAATATGAAGTAACTGCAAAAGCCAGGAAAATAGGCTGGGACACTGGGGACAGAGGAGACAGAAGGAGCTCTAGGGAGAGGAATAGTAAGACATATGTGCTATAAAGAAAGGAAGAGGAAAATGAGAGAAGGGACAGATAGGGTAATACAGATGAAAAGGGAGGAAGGAGAGACAAACAATGTTAAGAATGTTGTAAAGGGCCATAGTTGTAAAGGGCCATAGTGAAACATTGTTTTGTGAGGTGACTTAAGAGTGTGTGTGTGTGTGTGTGTGTGTGTGTGTTTGTACATATATATGTGTATGGTCAAATGAAGTTATGTCACAAAGGATTATAATACTTCACTCTAGAGCCATAGATTATCTATCAAAAACCCCAGTGTCAAGCAAAAGAAACCTCCCTTCAAGTTGTTGGTCAGGCTATCAAAGTGGCCCTCAAAACAATATAAGTTATTGCCATTGCCTTTAGGTGCCTCTAAGAAATTGAAGGTAATACCCTGTTGCTGAAGACACTACACACTTTGGACACAGGATTTAGAGGAACTGAGCTGGTTCTGACCTGGAAGCTAGCTCTCACAATATTGGAGGGTGCTATGCAAGCTATCAAGGGAGAAAAATAATCAGTAGTCCTACCCATCTGCAATGTCTGTAAACCACAACAGTGCCTGTCCTTGCAAGATATTCCCAACAGCACAATAGTAACACTTATATTTTGGGAGTAACCAACAGCTGTCTAATTGGATTTAAGGTCTACTAAATAAAAGGGAACTCATGTATGGTACTATAAATATAGCCAATTATCCATGCCCAGAGAAATCATAGACGCTAGAGGAGAACCTACTACTGCCATACTGCTAAACCAATATGGCTTCTAACTCTATTCTAATACTCATCCTAATACCCACAGGTAAATGTAGCTCTCATCCCTCATCAGAGAAGCATCTTATTTTGCAGCAAATGAAGGCAACTACGGAAAGCCACAAATGATCAAAATGCAGAGAATAAGTGAACATGGAATTCTATCCCCAATGGAAACCTCTACAGCACAATCCCTACATCTAAGACTCAGGAAATATAGTGGAAGGGCAGTGGGAGAAAGGGAGATTTTAAGAGCCAGAAAACCAAGACACATGCTGCTAGTGTCTTCTAGATATGATGGGGGAAGCTGCACCCATGGAATTCCAACAATATGGTGGCCTAAACCAGGCCTGCATAATGATCACACCAGTTGACATACCAACATAGATGGGGGAAAGTTCACAAGGCCTTACCTATAGATAAAAACACATAAGACCCATGCCGAATCAATCAGACAAAAATCCAGCATAGAACTAGAGAAATGGGCAGCAGACACCAATCTTAGCCAAGGAATTATTGGCCATAGATTACTGCTGGGTGAGGGAGAGTAGATCTTCTAGATAGACTGACTAGAATCCACTCAATGAGTTTGCATCAAGGAACATCTGGGTGCAAATGCTTGACCACATAGGATTTAAAATACATGACAGAATACCTGAAATCTGGAAAGGGGGCATATGGGGGCGGGGAAGGGAAGGGCATCTAAATTTGATTAAGATGTATTATATGAAATGAATAAAAGTTCAATAAAATATCAATATGAAAAAATAACCTGATAAACTCACTTGATTAAGAGAAAAAGAAAATTTCTAAACTTCTATGTGACCTACATTGGGGAAGTAAGTAGTATGCTGGAGACTAAGTCTATTATCTGATCTTCAGGAGAAGTTTTATTTTTATGTCACCAGCTTAATCCTGTCAAGAAAATAGTGGCTTTTTAGTGACTAATAAAAGTTAAAAGTGCTCAGTTAAAAAAAAAAGCTACAGGTAGTTATAGCAACTGAGGCAGGCAGAGAGAATCAGTGCTCTCGAAAAATAAGTCCCCTAATAGGTTATTCAATCCCAAATACTCATCCCTAGACACATGTGCATGTGACCACCACTGAAGGGACTCAACAAATTATATCAATATATGTATATGTAGAGAGGGGTAAAAGGTCATGAATTCAAGAGTGTATGGAGGATACATGGGAGGAGTAGGAGAGAGGAGAGGGAAAAGAAAAAATTAAATTAAGAAAACAAAATAAAGAAACAAAAGAAATAACAGTGGATGGTGCCTGAAGAATAACACCGGAGATTGACCTAGGGCCTCCGCATTCCCATCAATGCACACACAGCCACATTACCATGCACATGCACACAAGTGCATGCACACAAAATCTTCAGAGAGTTTTCATGTTTCTCCTCTGGGATTTTAGTTGTTTACTGATCAATTTTCTTGTGTGTACTATTGGTTTCCTTAGTTCATCCTCCATATAGTTAATAGATTGTGTTTGCTAAAATAAAAATACCATATTACTCTTTTCCTATGGTTGCCTACTTTAAAAACATCCCCTTCTAGTAATCAACCTCAACCATAGATCAAGTGTCAATACCAAAAGGAAACAATTTAAAGTATGACTTTATTTGACTCTCAATATCAGATTTCGATCTAAATCTCATTTCCTGCCATTATGCATTATATGCTAAATTATTTATCCATGATGGAGAAACTTTCACATAATTTTTTTATTCCTATGGAACCCTCTTTCTTTGTACTTCCTAAAGGTTTTGAAATTCTGTTCAAGATCAGTTCTAAAAGCTTTACCTACCCTTTCTATTGTTGCTGGACTATTAAATCCTCTCATATGTTTCCAAGATCCTTTCATCATATCACTTATCATGGTGTCATCACATAATCAGATAAGATGACTTTAGGCTTCCTCTTCAGATATGAACTCCTTGAGATAAATCCATTTTAATTTTTATCTTTGTGTTCTAATTTAGTAATAATCTTTGGCACACTGTAGCATCTGTTCTGTAATTAGTAGAGAAATAAATTAAATGAAAATTCAAAATTATAAAGTATTAAAACCACAAATGTATCATCATATGGAGATTTTTCAGAACCCTATCTATGGCAAACATTCATTACTAATGGAGTGAATATTGTAAACTTTCTGGAATGAGGTTTTCTAATACATATTAAGAGCCTTAAACATTAATATTCTTTGAACCACAAGTTATACTTCTAGAAAATTTCAGTCAAGAGGAATTCACAGTTGCCAAAACTAACCAAAACTGTTTTCAAGTGTGTTTTTGTAGGTTCAACCCAAAATGATTTAATAGAAAAGTGGAAATACAGCTGCTACTAAAACTAAAAGGAATATTATGTAAGTTTGGAGAAATGACATTTATTAATGGACATAATCTGGACTAATGATTTTTAATCAACCCCAGAAAAACCATGCATTCTTGGGTCTTATAACCAGTCAGCCTCAGTTTGGTGCACCCTCAGAAGGTAATGAACATGACCTTTTGTGGGTATGCCTGAGAATTAACGTATCAAAAAGCTGCAAGCAGCACACCTACCTTTGGACACAGTGGAGTCTGGGAAGGACACATGACCTTGGATGAATGTCAACTAGGGATGAAATGACCGAAAGGTCTGTGGAGAGTAAGGCAGGAGCCTAGCAGTGAAGATGGATAAACACTTTTGAATAAATTATGTATGTTCCTGATGGAGGGTGAGCATTGGGAGACCCAAGATTCCAGACACAGTTCCATCGGGACAGGGTGAGGACATAGACAGCTCCATTTTCACAGGTTGAGGGGTCAAGACAAGAGAGATGCATTGGCACAGTTCTGGCAGACAAACGAGTTTAATAGATAGTTGGGGCCATTCTTAAAAAGTTAATTTAACTTCAGCACTCCATGGGTACTATATGCATGTGGTGTACTATCACATATGCAGGCAAATCACTCATACACATTTTTAAAAGAAAAAGAAATAGCTGTTATGTCTGAAAAGAAAAAAGAAATTTTTTCAAAAGAATTCGATAAATCTCCATTGTCTGTGCCAGAAAAAAATACAAAAACGTAATTTAAGATTCCGTTTCTTCAAGTGATGATGTTGTTGACTTAATCATAAATGGTGCAGTAGAGGCCAATATATGCTAGGGCTCTCCTAAGCTCCATCTATTGCTTTTCTCTGCTACTTTGTTCAAACATCATTCTTTGTGTATGTTTCCTCTTAAGATGACCTCCAGTAGCTGTAGATTCTAATTCTCTCTGTTTAACAATAACATGGTAAAAGAATCTTATCTTTCCTTCATGTAACATTTCTCTACAAATCTATAAAGGGTCTTGGATTGACTTTTTAAGTCATGTGAAGACAAATGATTGTTGCTTGGAAGAGACAAATACATAAATAAAGCACATATTTTCTGTGAGCAAAAGAGCTGTGTTCCAGGGCATGTGCTATTTTATACTTAGTGTTAAGAGTAGATGCTTGCATACAGGTTTATGGGTAAATAAATTATATGTTATCTGCATATGATACAATGTTTCACTGTCACTTAATGGTTTTTTTTTCTTGTTTTCATTTCATTTTTTTTTTTACAGCTGGACAGGGCAGTGCATGCCTGTAGGCCCAGCTACTTAGGATGCTGCAATGGGGGAATTATGACATCAAGTCCTGCCTGGGGAACATAGTTAAAACACACTTTTAAAAAGTTGTTTCTGGCTTCCTGAGCCCTTGCATGCAGATGGACCCAGTTCCTTCTCAAGGCCCCCAGGAGCCCTCTGAGTCTGGTCCTGCCCTCATCTCTTTCTCCTTCCCTGGACCTGCACTCCCCACCCACCTCTATCCCAAGTAATTCAATCGTGCCCTCTGCACCTTGACTCCCCCAGCCTTATTCACTCTCCCATCTCTCTCGCCCTTCTATCCTCCTAGCTTGGGTCCTGTCCCGTTCCTTGTCTTGTCACCCCAGACACCAGGGAACCACCACTGCTTCCTAATCCTTTGCATCTAGACCAACTCAGTTCCTTCTCGCTGTCCCCAGGAGCTATCTGGGTCTGGTTCCGCCCTCACCTCCCTCGACTTCCCTGGGCTGCACAGCCCACCAGCCTCTTTCCTGGACCCCCAGCCTGATGTTTTGGTGTCCTGATCCTTTTCATCCAGACCAACCCAGTTCCTCAGTGCAGTCAGTCCCCAGGATCCCTTGGGGCCTCTTCCCAGCCCCATCTCCCTTAGCATCTCTGAGTGTCATGGCCACCAGCTGAGTGAGACCAGCATCTTTCCTGGGCCTTGCTCCCAGGCAAGTCAAACTCCCAAATTCCTGAGGCCAAAATCTTTCCTGGAGGGATCCAGACCTTAGGAGAAAGAGAGAGCATCTGATCCTCACCTGACGTGGTCCTCTCTGGGACTTCCTGAAGACAAAAGCAATCTGGCCACTCCAATATAAAATAAAAAGAGAGACAGAAGCTTAGATGAACCAGCTTTTCATGCAAAAAAGCAAACCATAAAGGTACATAAAGTTTACAAAAAGAAGCAGACCTAAACCTGAAGACTTGAGTCATGCACAAGAATCAGAAACTACAAAAGAAATTCACATGTCAAAATCACAGAGAAAAAATAAAACATGAAAAACTAAAATAACATATCCCCACCAAATACCAATAGTACTCTAGAGGGGTACAATGAAAATCCCCTAGAGATAATGTAGGACACAGACCTCAAAAGAACAATTATAAACGTGATAAAAGAATACAGTGAATTTAAAGAACACACGAACAATGAAATCAAAGAACTGAAGGAGAATGGGGATAAACTTCTGAATGAATTCAGAAAAGAGTTAGAAATATTGAAGACTACTCAGGCTGAAATGAAGAAGGAGATGAAACACTCAATAAGCCCATTAGACATGTCAGGAGAACATTTTGCCAATAGGATGAATGAAATGGAAAACAGAGTATCAAGACTAGAAGATAAAGTGGACGAACTAGACCACTCAAGCAAACAGTATGAAAAATTTAAGAAAGCAAAAAAACGGAATATGCAGGAATTGTGTGACACCATAAAAGACCAAACTTACGAATTCATAGGCACACAGGAAGGAGAAGAATCCCAAGATAATGGCATGGAACATATCCTCAACAGGATTATAGAAAAAAATTTCCCCAAATAAAGAAAGACATGACCATACAAATATAAGAAGCATCTAGAACACCAAACAGACAGGACCAGAAAAGAAACTCTCCATGGTGCATCATAGTAAATAGAACAGAGAAACAATACTGAAAGCTGCAAATGAGAAACAACAAGTCACTTATAAAGGAAAACCCATTAGTGTTACAGCTGACTTTTCACTGCAAACTATGAAAGCCAGAAGATCCTGGACCAAAGTATTCCCAGTTTCAAATGACCACAGATGCCAACCCAGATTACTATACCCAGCCAAAATGTCTATTATAGTCAAAGGGGAAAGAAAAATCTTCCATGACATAAATAGGCTGAAGGAATGCATGTCCACAAAACCAGCCCTTCAGAGAGTTCTGGAAGCAATGCAAAGAGCTGAAGAAAGGAATGACTATATACAAGGGGTTGCAGAAAGAAATTCAATGAAGGTCTAACTGTGGAAAAGTACAGCTATATCAAGAATGTAACAGAAATAAAATTGACAGGATTCAATATACATCTTCCATTAATAACTTTAAATAGTAACAGACTGAACTCCCCAGTTAAAAGACAAAGACTAGGTGAATGAAATAAGAAATAAAACCCATCTTTCTGTTGTTTGCAAGAAATTCATCTCACTTTCAAGGATGGGCACTATGTTAAGGTGAAAGGATGGAAAAAAATATATCAAGCAAATGGTACTAAGAATAAAGCAGGCATTGCAATTCCAATATCTGGCAAAATAGACTTTAAACTAAAACTAATCAGAAGAGATAAAGAGGGCAACTTCATTCTGAACAAAGGAACAATAAACAAAGAAGACATTACAATCATGAACATATATTCAACAAACTCTGGAGCACCCAACTTCATAAAAACAATACTTCAAGACTTTAAGACTCAGATTAATCCCAACTCATTAATAGTAACTTCAATACCCCACTGTCTCCATTAGATAAGTCAACAAGGCAGAGAGTTAACAGAGAGACATCTGAATTAAACAGTAAACAGTACCATATATCAAATGGACCTAACAGACATCTACTGAGTAGTCCACCCAAGCACCAAAGGACGTACTTTCTGCTCAGCACCCCATGGACCCTTCTCCAAAATCGACCATATACTGGGGCACTAAACAAAGCTCAGCAAATACAAAAAGATTGAAATAATTTCATGCATTCTATCAGACCTCAATGCAATAAAGCTTACAGTCTACAGTGGGAGAAGCCCTAATCACCACATGAACACATGGAGATTAAACAAGACACTCCTGAGTGATGAATGTTCAAAAGAGAAATTAAGAAATAAAAGGATTCCTGTAATTAAATGAATCGAAGTCACATCACAAAGCCAGATGGTTCCACAAGATGGAGAAGTCTCTCAAGTGTGGTAGAAAAGGTCAGGGCAGGGTCAGGGCAGAAAAACATGTTTTTTACAGTGCCACCTGGTTAGCCTTTAACTGGGTCAATTGTTGATGCCTGCAAACAGCCTGTTTCACAGACAATGGTTGCTGTTTTCTGGGGTGGGGGCCTATGGCTCCCCACATCAAATAAACAAAATCAGAGATGAAAGGGGAAACATCAAAACAGACACCAGAAAGACACAGACCATTATAAGGGAATACAAATCTATACACTACTAAATTTGAAACCTAACAGAAATGGACAGATATCTAAAGGCATGGGAACCACCAAAACTAAACCAAGAAGAGATTAACAGCTTCAACAGACCCATAACATGAAAAGAAATTGAAGCAGTAATAGAAAACCTCCTGACTTAAAAAAGCCCAGGACCTGATGGATTTACAGCAGAATTCTATCAGACATTTAAAGAAGATCTGCATCCAATATTACTTAATTTATTCAAAAAAGTAGAAATGGAGGGAGAACTTCCAAATACCTTCTATGAAGCCAGCATCATTCTAATATCAAAGCCAGGTAAAGATACAACCAAAAAAGAAAACTATAGAACCATATCCTTAATGAACATAGATGCAAAAATTCTCAACAAGATGCTTGCAAACTGCATACAGACACACATCAAAAAGATCATCCACCATGATCAAGTCGGCTTTATCCCAGAGGTGCAGGGATGGTTCAACATACTTAAGTCAATAAATGTCATAAATCATATAAATAGGCTCAAAGACAAGAACCACATGGTCATCTCAATAGATGCAGAGAAGGCCTTGGAAAATCTTCAACATGCATTTGTGTTCAAAGTCCTAGAGAGAATTGGACTGCAGGGAAATTACCTCAACATAAAGCCATATATAACAAACCCACAGCCAACATCATTCTAAATGGAGAAAAACTGGAAGCATTACCATTGAAATCAGGAACAAGACAAGGCTGTCCACTATCTCCACTTCTCTTTAACATAGTGCTTGAAACTCTTGCAAGAGCGATAAGACAAGAGCAGGAAATTAAAGGAGTAATAATTGGAAAAGCAAAGTCAAATTGTCCCTTTTTGCCAATGATATGATATTATATCTAAGAGATGCCAAAAATTCCACCAGAAAACTCCTAGAAATT
>NW_008333708.1:887202-891113 GCF_000622305.1 Nannospalax galili
CACAATAGCTGCAGAAAAAATAAATAAATAAAATATCTCAGAATAAACCTGAAAAAAGACATTAAAGAGCTCTCTAATGAAAAATTTAAATCTTTAATGAAATGAATTGAGGAAGACATCAGAAGATGGAAGGACCACCCAACCACATGGATTGGAAGAATTAATATTGTGAAAATGACCATCCTACCAAAAGTCATTTATAGAGTCAATGCAGTGCCAATCAAAATCCCCATGAGATTTTTCAAAGAATTGGAAAATACTACCCTAAGATTCATATGGAAGGACAAAAGACCTCAGATAGCCAAAACAACCCTGAGCACTAAGAGCAATGCTGGGGGATTACTACACCAGATTTTACACTGTATTACAGAGCTGTAGTCATAAAAACAACATGGTGCTGGCATAAAAATAGACCCATAGATCAATGGAACAAAATTGAAGACCCAAATATAAGTAAATGCAATTTCAGCCACCTGATATTTACCAAAGGGGCCAGGAATATTCCCTGGAGGAAAGACAGTATGCTCAGCAAATGGTGCTGGCAAAACTGGATCTCCACTTGTAGAAGAATGAAACTAAACCCCTATCTTTCACCATGCACAAAAATCAATTCCAAATGGCTCAAATACCTCAATGTAAAGCCTGAAACTCTGAAACTATTAGAACAAAACATTCGGAAAAACCTACAAGATATAGGTTAGAAAAGGATTTTTTAAAACGGACATCAATTGCTCAGGAAACAAGGGCTGAACAGAGAGTTTTCAAAAGAAGAAGTAAAGATGGCTATGAAGCATGTTTGAAAAATGTTCAACATCACTAATAATTAGGTAAATGTAAATTAAAACCACTTTAAGATTTCATCTTACCCCAGTCAGACTGGCTAAGATCAAGAGAACAAATGATACCAAATGTTGGAAAGGTTGTGGGGAAAGGGGAACACTCATCCACTGCTGGTGGGTCTGCAAACTTGTTCAACCCCTATGGAAAGCAGTGCGGAGAACTCAAAAATCCACAAATGAACCTACCATTTGACCCAGTTATACCACTCCTTGGCATATACCCAAAGAACTCATACTATTGCAGAGACACTTGTACATCCATGTTAGTTGCTGCTTTTTTCACAGGAGCTAAGAAATGGAAGCAACCTAAGTGTCCCTAAGTTGACAAATGGATAATGAAAATGTGGTTTATTTATACAACGGAGTTTTCCTCAGCAGTAATGAAAGATGAAATCATGAAATTTTCAAGTAAATGGATCAAACTAGAAACTGTTATAATAAGTGAAGTAACACAGACTTAGAAAAAATATCGACATATGTTCTTTCTCATATGTGAATCGTAAAACCAAATCCTCATAAATGAGTATGTATCCAGACATAACTACAGGAACCAGGATAATGGAAAGGAACATGGAAGGTAAATGAAAAGAAAGAACTTGAAAGAGGAGAGCAGTAGCAAATAGGCATTAATAGGGGAGATATGGATAAAAATTGGGTTAGTTAAAGGGAGGGGGAAGGGAAGGGTATACAAGGAACCTAGGGGATAAAGGGAAAGAAGGAGCTCAAGAGAGGTAGGACCATAGGAGAAGGGCATTAAATAAGGTAAAAAGGGGAAAATGGGGGAACCTTAGTTTGGGTAACCATGATGGCGGTATTAGACAATGCAACATATAAACACTGCCTAGATAATGTTAAAAACCAGAGAAAACCATATTAGTCCAACAACCTCCTGACAAATTCTACATACCAGATCACGAAATATATGTCTAGGTAAGGTTTGTCTGAAAACAACTGGTCTTTGCCCAAGATTTATCTACATGGCACATAGGAATTAAAAGTACCAGGCTGGTGGAGCTAACCTTCTTGGATGTTTGACAGATATACTGTGAGGCCTATAATAATTTGGTCAGAGGGACATATAGGACAGTTTTTGCTCCTTGCCCTCCTAGGTCGATTAGTTCCAGGGGACTATGAGTATCTCCCAAAATGTCCTGTAATTTTGGTGGGTCACATGTCCTCTTGATCAAGGAGGCTGAGGAGACCCCACCAGATGGACTTGAACCAGTGCCCAGTCTACAAAGAAGAGGGTCAACACAGAGGAAATATCTCCTCCATGCTTCCAAGCAAAGCCAGCCAGGGTCAAGCAGGACCTTTGATTTATTTTCACATAGGAAGAACTGGTAAAAGAAAGGACACAGGGGCTCCTCCCAAGCCCATGTGACCCCTGAGGAACAGATCCTCAAAAGACCTTAAGAGTAAAAATAAATTGATTTATCTGGGTCAATTATATGGCCTTAAACACCCAAAAGGAAAGTATAACTTAAGATTAAACGGGTCAATATAATTTTTTAAGAGTCCATATGTATAACTAAGGGCTACATAACAAACAACAATGCCGGATAGGAGATACCTTCTTTTGAGTTGTTGGCCAGGCTGGCCCAAGGGACTCCCAGATCATAACCCAGCATAGACCTGGGAAAATAAACTGCAGACCCCAATCATATCTAAAGGAATGCTGACAACCGATCACTGCTAGATGAACAACAGCTTACCTTCTTAAAACGAAGACCTCTAGATAGGCTGACTAGATTTACCAGATGGACAATTAGTGGGGAATGGCTTGGGTTGCCGACGACACAGCGGACAGTAGCAGTGATAACAAAGTATAAGGGTTCTAGTCGGGGGAGGGAGTTACGGGAGGGTGCCATCTGGGAAGTGGGTGTATAGTTCAGTAAGATGGTTTGGGATGTTTTGTGTGATACACACACACACACACACACACAATCAGCAAACTAAAAAAGTGTATTATATTTGAGGTGGAAGCATACAAATTTATGTCATGTTAATTAGTAGAGGTGATAAACATTACCATTGAAATCTACCTGATTACTTTATATCCATACTCAGTTCAAGGAGCTCAGAAACTAACCGAATGTGACTAGTAATAATCAGATATACAGAGATTAGAAGTGCGTGTGCAAACACCTTAGTGTCAATTGCATTAAAAATAAGTTTTTCCTGTATCAAAATTTGTATTTTAATAATGAAATGGTGATCTTTTTTAAAGGTTAAAACCTCATTTAATTTTATGTGTTATAAGGATTTATACTGAGTACAATATTGTGTAACTGTAATAATTCAACTCTAAACCTAAAAATGTACAGCCAGTTTTGAAAGAGATGCAACTTAGCTCTGGAAAATATAATTAAATATGTAAATGCTGTTGTAATGAAATACTTCTTCTAATTATGTGGTTATTAAATAAATAATTAAAAATAAATAAAGGAGAAAAAAAGGCTATGATAAGAAACTTGGTCTAGGAAAAGCATCATGTAAAAAGTAACAGATAGCAGTACCTGACATCCACGTAGGGCCTCAAAGTGTGTCTATTCTGATCAACTGAAGGAAAAGGAAGGCAGCTTGGATTCAAAATCCCTAAAGACAGAGGAACCTCAGACTTTTCATTCAAGCACGGCAAGTGAGAAAAGAGTAGAGCCACCACTTCAAAGCCATTGTTAGGGAAAAAAAATCCATTAAATTGGAATTTTGTACATAGAGAAAGCATGTCTCAGCAACCAAAGTAAGGCCAGGTGTTGGTGGTACACACATGCAACTCCAGCACAGTTGAGGGAGAGGCGTGAAGTTTATTCTAAGTTTGACACCTGCCTGATCTACATGGTGAGTTTCAGGACAGCCAGTAGTATATTGCAAAACTCTGTGTCAAACGAAACAAAATAAAATCATACAAAACAAACAAGCAACAAACAAAAATCAAGCCAAAAGGCAAGGGGAGCATGGAGTTAAAGGCAGCCTGGCCTACATAGTGAAGCAATTCTCCACTCTCCAAAAATGGACAGATTGCTTATCAGCAAGCATGTTGTAGAGTGCATTGCCCTTCCTCAAAACTTATTC
>NW_008333709.1:0-199 GCF_000622305.1 Nannospalax galili
AGTTAAGTGTTGCCCATGTTGAGAGACTGGGATCTAGTATAATTCTATATGTCACTATCCAGTTAGAAAAGTACCATTTGTTGAAAATGCTGTCTTTTCTCTAGTATGTATTCATAAATGCTTTGCCAAAAATCAGGCACCTAAAAATGCCTGGATTTAAATATGGACCCTCAATTCTAATTCACTGATTAGTGTGTCG
>NW_008333709.1:4451-5873 GCF_000622305.1 Nannospalax galili
AAAATATACTGTTCAGTTCACTTTTAGGGTACCTGCTGTGGGTTTTCTTAATGACTTTTGTTGTATCATCACTTCATTCTCATCATGCGAGTCAGCAATAGTAAGAGATTAAGTGTACATTTTTATTTTCTTCTATATTATATTTTTGATTGCCTAGGATCATTCATGAACACAGTAACAAGAACAGGGTGAAAATAAATGTCTCTCATTTCTGTAGTCACCATGTTCCATCCAATAAGCTGCAGTAAATGCAATCCTGAACGTGCCTGCTACTAATCTCATAGCTTGAAATACAAGGAGGGAAAACAGAAAGCACAGGAAATCCCCCGTGACTGTAGGTAATCTCAACACACCCTGGATGCCATTAGACATCCATGAATACCAAGTTAATTTCTGTACCTTTGCCTAGCTGTGTTTTAAATTTCTAGGGGTCTATTAGTGACTACCATCTTGGACACAAATTCAAGCAAGTCTTTCATTACTGAAGGTTCCTATTGTACAGCACTGTTCTGAAGGCCAGTGCTAGAAACAATGCCTTGTGTACGTTATGCCTCGTCATCCAAATCTTGTCTGCTGTTCCTGATCCTTTTTCTCTGTTTTCTGATATCAGTGGTGTGGTTGCAGAGCCATTTCTCTAAGATTGAATTTTCTGTCCTTAAAATGAGGAAGGAAACTCTTCTTTCTCAGGATCCTCCATATATATTTTTTTTTCCTGTAAACCTTATTAACCTAATGAAAGGAGTTTCTTTATATGTTTCCTTCCTCTGCTGGCCATACGTATTCATTTTGTACATGATCTTAGCAAAGTGTTCGGAAATTGTATGTGTTTGTTTTAAAAAGAAATGATGATTATCAAATAATTTTTACTAATATTTAATATTCTGATGAATTTTTCATCTTTGTGGTGGTCAGTTTTGGAGGCCAGAGATGGTTGGTCTCCAGGACCCAGACAGAATATTCTCAGAGACACTGGCAAATAAAACACACTATATTTTCTTCAGGAGTGGAAATCATACCAAAGTAGTGCACTGCAAAAGTAATATAAAGTGAGTTACATAAAAGCTATGTTTACTATTTACTCGTGGTTCTCCAGACATACAGTAGAGGTCATTGTAACTAAGTCATCATGGAAATCCACAACATAACCATGTTACATAAACTTTTATCTCTCATGGCCCTTATTTACTTCAGTCATCTGAACCTGTATTCATTGGCCCTAGATTTAGTGTCTCATCTTTATAATATCCATCACTATTTCCAGTTTACACCTGACTAGACACTTCAGACCTTCAGTCTACTGTGTTTCACTGTATTTTCCTTTTCATCTAACCTGTTGCCATTAATTTCTCTCCTCTTTCCACAGATTTTTTTAAATTTATTGAGTTTTGTGCATTTCACATAGTATGTCTTAATCGAATTTAG
>NW_008333710.1:0-483 GCF_000622305.1 Nannospalax galili
TGGATCTGATAATGGCCCAGCCTTTGTCTCCCAGGTAAGTCAGGGAGTGGCAAAAGCGTTGGGGATTAATTGTAAATTACATTGTGCTTACAGACCCCAAAGTTCAGGACAGGTAGAAAGAATGAACAGAACTATTAAAGAGACCTTAACCAAATTAGCTCTAGAGACTGGCACTAAAGACTGGGTGCAGCTCCTACCTCTATCCCTATTTCAGGCTAGAAATACTCCTGCTATACACAGTCTAACCCCCTACGAAATCCTTTTTGGAGGACTACCTCCTGTTCTCAATGTAACTTTGTCCCCCTTGCCCTCTTCCTTTGATAACCCCAGCTTAAAAACAAGACTCCAAGCCCTTCTGATCATCTAGAACCAGGTTTGGAAGCCCTTGGCTGCTGTCTACCAGGCCTGGTGGTCCACAAGCACCTCATTCCGATCAAATTGGAGATCAGGTGTACGTGAGAAGACACAACGTAAAGACCCTTG
>NW_008333711.1:0-384 GCF_000622305.1 Nannospalax galili
GTCAATTTGACACACCTGGGTTGAGGGAGCCTCAACTGGGGAATTGCCTTCGTTGAACGGGGCTGTGGCCATGTCTGTGGGGCATTTTCCTGATTGTTGAGTCATATAGAATGGTCCAGTCCACTGTGGGTTGTGCCACCGCTGGGCAGGTAGTTCTGTATTGTATAATAAAGCAGGCTAAGCATGGGCAAAGGGAGCAAGCCAGTAAGCAGCATGCCTCCATGGCCTGTGCTATAGCTCCTGCCTCCAGGTTCATGCCCTGAGTTCCTACCTTGTGCTCCCTACGTGTTGAACTGTGATCCGGGAGACCATAAGCCAAATAACCCTTTCCTTCCAAGTTGGTATTGATCAGGGTGTTTTGTCACAGCAACTGAACAGAAAGTA
>NW_008333712.1:0-535 GCF_000622305.1 Nannospalax galili
AGGATGCCAGGAAGGCACTCTGCTATGAAGGAGTCTGCAGCACATGGTTTTTCGAGCTCGTAAGCTATCCGGCCGTGAAGAGACTTCTACTTGCATAACAGAGGACCCCAACACTCACTGAGATCCGTAAAGCCTCAATAAAATTGCCTTCCCCTTGAACACCCAATGGACTCTTTCCAGGGGTCGCCCTTTGAGGGCCGGTAGTCAATGACAGGTAAGAGCTTGATAATCAAGCCAACCTAAGACAGGCACAGTCCATAATACTGGGGACCCCCTGAGGTGGGGCCAACAATGCCAAGGGAAAGAATCTTGGCTCCCACTAGAATTCCATAAAGCTTAAAAAGAGTGGATACGTAGGAGGAAGTGCGGCCTGAACAACCTGTGCATGCGCGCTGCAAACGTGCCAAAAACATCTAGCTGATTCTAACCTGTATTCTGCCAAAGGACATGGAGACGGCTGACATAAGATGGCTCAATAGAGAGGGCCAATGAGGATCAGACACGACCCGAGAAAGCCTACTGGGGCCAATGGGAC
>NW_008333713.1:0-429 GCF_000622305.1 Nannospalax galili
AATCAAAAGAAAGAGATCAATCAAATTGATTCTTTGAATCAATACAAAGAAACAATGAAACCAAGAGCTGGTTTTTTGAAAAGATAAACAAGAGTGACAGACCACTAGCCCAGTTAACCAAAAGAAAGAAAGAGCAACTCCAAATCAACAAAATCAGAGATGAAAGCAGAAACATCACAACAGACACCCAAATGATCCAGACAATTATAAGGGAATACTTGAAAAACCTTTATGCTACTAAGTCTGAAAATCTAAAAGAGATGGATGGATGTCTGAAATCATTGGAACCACCAAAGTTAAACCAAGAAGACTTCAACAGTTTAAACAGACCCATAACATAAAAATGATAAAACATAAGAAAAATAGAAAGAGTAAGATAAAACCTCCCAGATGGATTTACAGCAGAATTCTATCAGACATTTAAAGATC
>NW_008333714.1:0-1971 GCF_000622305.1 Nannospalax galili
CCCCCACCTCCCAACACCCTGACCTCCCAACTAGTACCCACCCTCACCACCACCAGAACCAGGCCTCTTCCTTAGATCCTCACAGCCATGATCACACCATGGCCCTGGTTGGTGTCCAGGCCCAACACAGAAGGACAGAAAATCTGCAGAGCTTATTATCTTCGGTGAGTGGGACACACCCTGTTCCAGACGCCCCCCCACATACTCTCCTGAATATTGACCCCAACTGCCACCTCACATGCCCCCGCACCCGCCAACACACACCCTGCACAAAGCCCCAACCCTGAACCCCACACACCCCCCAAAACGACCCCACCATCGAGCCCAGGCCTGTCCTTAGATCCAGGCAGCTGGGCTACAGCTCACCCTCCCAGGTGTGTGGGCCACACCTGGACTTGATCCCCGCCCAGGCTCCGTCTTGACTTCCCTGGCCCCGGAATCCCTACACCCCCACCACGGGCGAGTCAGGGCCCTCACCACAACCGGGATGTCAAGGTGGTACCCCAAAAAACACGTGCGTGAAACCGACTGAGGCTTGCGAGGCTGGCACCCAACACTCCTGACGACAAAGATGACTACGAGATGGACCCAATAAACCACTGGGTGAGTGGGGCACACCCTATTCCAGCCCCTAACCACTTCCCTGCCCCTAGCCTCACAAACATCACCTCCCCTGTTACTGCACTCCTGCATCCCCCCAACACACACCCTGCACACCCCACCTGACCCCCAACACCCCACTCACACCACCTCCCCACACTTTCGAACCAAGACCTGTTCCTTAGATCCAGGCAGCCAGGATAAGACCACGGCCCCTGGTGGTGTCTGGGTGCATCCAGGGAAGGACAGACACATGGGGAGAGCTCAACAACCCTGGTGGACAGGTCCTGCACGACAGTAAGACCTACTGACTCCTCACGGATGAAGGAGCAACCTGGCTGCTGAGAAACAGCAGGGTGTGTGGGCTGCACCCTACTTCCACCTGGGCCCAGGCAACTTCCTTCTATCCAAGAGGCCAGGATCACACCACAGCCCTTGTTGGTGTCGGGCCCAACAGAGATGGACAGACAGCAGGGCTACAGCTCACCATCCTGGGTGTGTGGGCAGCACCCAGACTTGATCCCCTCCAGGATGGTTCTTCACTTCCCTGGCCATGGACTCCCTGCAGCCACCCTTAGCCCCCACCATGGGTGAGACAGGGCCCTCTATGCAACTGGACAACATCTCTTCGCCATGGCTACCCGACCCCAGACATTCTTCAAAACCAGCCACCACTGGGGTGTCACAGTTGTACCCCCCAAAAAACCTGGGTGAAACCGAGGCAAGTGCCCTGGCACCCAACAATCCTGATGATGACAAGATGGACCAACAAACCACTGGGTGAGTGGCACACATCCTGTTCCAGCCCCCCACCCCCTCTCTGTCTGTACCCTGGTGAACACCTCCTCCCCCGCCACTGCTCCCAACATGCCAAATGCATAGCACACACACCCCACTGAACATCCAACACCCCACGCACCAACCCAACCTCCCCACGCCTTTGAGCCAAGGCTTGTTCCTTCCGGGAGCCAGGAACACATGGCAGCCCCTGGTCGTGTCCGGGCCCATCCAGGGAAGGACAGGCACCTGGAAAGAGCTCGACAGCCTGGTGGGCCAGTCCTGCAGGACAACAAGACCTCCCAACCCCTCGCAGATGAAGGAGCAGCCTGACAGGGTGAAAGACAGCAGTGTGTGCAGGCCGCACCCTGTTTTCACCTGGGCCCAGGAGACTTCCTTCCATCCAAGGGTCCAGGATCACACCACAGCCCTTGTTGGTGTCTGGGCCCAACACAGAAGGACAGACAGCTGGGCTACAGCTCACAATCCCGGGTGTGTGGGCCACACCAGGACTCAATCCCTGCCCAGGCCCCGTATTGACTTCCCTGGCCACGGACTCCCTGCAGCCACTCTTGGGCCCCCAGAATCTGTGGG
>NW_008333714.1:4990-5956 GCF_000622305.1 Nannospalax galili
TCTTCCCATCGCCTCCTCAGCCCGCTGACATTCCTGGGGAACACTCCCCGCGCCACCACCGCCACCTCAGCCTCCCACACTCGGCTGGCCTCTCGCTCTGGGCACACTTGTCCAGCGCCATGTCCCTGCTACACCAGCCAACGCACACGCCCTGAGCCCGGCTCCCGTCACTGCCTCGCCTCCGGCCCATCCCTCTCACCCGAACTTTACCTCAGCATCTCTCCCCGCACCCTTCCTCCGCCAGGACTTTTCCACAATGGGGAACCCAGGGAAAACCCGGAGGCGAGGGCGGCAAAAACTCAGTCTCTCCGTCCCAGTCCCGCCCCATAGCGTCGGAACCGCTCCAGCCTGCGCGCGACGCTGGAGGGCTCCTACCCTGCACAGCAGCTCTCCTCCATTGCCTCCCCAGCGGCCACTGACATTCCCGGGGATCGCTCCCACCATCGCTGCTGCTGCGGCTCCTCCCACACTCTCAGTGGTCCTCTAGCTCCAGACGCGCTCGCCCAGTGCAGAGTACTCCTCAGCACTGGCGGACAGACACCTCTGGAGCCTGATTGGGCTCCGCCCCAGAATCCACCTCGCCAGGCTCCGCCCCCGACCCAGAATCCACTGCGGCCCGGCTAGGCCCCGCCCGCAAATCCAACAGGCCAGCCTGGCTCAGTACTTAAGAGCCCTTGCTGCTTTAGGACACCTGAGTTTGGATCCAAGCTACATCAGGCTGCTCACAACCCTCCTGGAAGTCCAGGGGTTTCGTTACCCTCTTCTGGCCTCTGTGGGTACTGTACTCATGTGCACATACCCATACACATCCACATCCATATAATTAAAACTAAAAATAAATCTTTTAAAAATTAAAACTCACTTATTTTCTTAATCATTTTTTAGAAGAAGCATTTCATTACAGCATTAACATACTCAATAACAGTTTCCAGAGCAAAGATACATCTCTTTCAAAAGTGGCTATAA
>NW_008333714.1:7500-8528 GCF_000622305.1 Nannospalax galili
GATAGCTTTCATTCTGTGTGTGTGTGTGTGTGTGTGTGTGTGTGTGTGTGTGTGTGTGTGTGTGTGTGTATGTGTGTGTGTTTGTTTGTTTGCTTTTTGAGACAGGGTATCCCAGTAGCTCCAGCTTGTCTGGAACTCACTATATAGACTAGGCTGGCCATGAATTCACAGAGATCCACCTGCCTCTGCCTCTCAAGTGCTGGGATTAAAGGTATGAGCCACCAGGTGAAGCTAATGTATGATTTTAAATCTAGTAATATTAGTTTTACAAAGTTGGATGAACCTATATTTGGTATGTATATGTTTAAACTTGTAATTTCCTCTCAATGAATTGATATATTGATCAGTATGAAGTAACCCTCTTAAAGTTCCATGATAAAGAAAGTCTGTGGGTCTGATTGTAGAAGAGGTTTTATTTTGGGGGGTGGGTATTGATCAAGTTGATTCCAGAACTTGGAGAAGTAGCAGATAGAGTGATAAAACATTCCTATCCTCTCTAGTTCCTAAATTGTTATCAGTCATTTGATCCCACCTGGCTTCTTTCACACTATCGATTCAGAGTTCTCAGCCATGTTTTCTATTATTTGTTTTATTTTATCTGGATTATCTGTCATTTGAAGCAAACTCAATTTCTATCCAATAAATCTCCTGCTCTTTGCCAAGGATCTCTGTATGTGTTTCTTGGCACAAGGTTCAATTCTCCTGATGTCAGTCTTGATTGTTCCTCTTTGCAGTATTAAAGACACAAGCTTCTTTAGTCCTATATTCCACACACATGGGCCAGTTACTCAGAAGACTTTGACATAAGTTTTGTTCTCTAATTATAAATTGCCTTACATACTTTACTTATTTTTTTCTCTGTAGTCTTAAAGAGAACTTCAGCTTCTTGCCTTCATGTATGAAGTACTTCCAAGATACTATCATTACTTGCTACAAATCTTACACCACTGGCTCCTCAAGCAGTGAAGGAGTGGTGCATCTTCTGCCTTTATAATTATTGCTTCTTATCTTAGCACAAGTGGAGAGGC
>NW_008333714.1:8912-11918 GCF_000622305.1 Nannospalax galili
TGTAAATATTATATCAATCTGACTGTGAGTAACAGAAACTTGATGCTAATCACAAGGAATCTCCTGCCTTAGACCAGGGGACTGACTGTTTACAGAACAAATCTGGGGGTATGCTATACTGCCTATAGTTTAGAGCAGAGGCTGGGGATATTTTTCTGCTAAGGTTCAGACAGTAAATATCTGTAGCTTTGTAGAAGACATAATCTCTCTGTAGGTACTGAACTCTGGCTTTTTGACAAAATCAGTCTCTGACAAGTGAGCATGAGGCTGTATTTCAATAAAATTTTATATATAAAAATGGGTGGTGGGCCAGATTTAGTTTACAGGTCATAGTTGGTCAATTCAAGTGTATAAACTTGAATATGTCAAGGAAAATGTTGTTCTGATTTTCTTGATCTTTATTTCAGGGTTCTAAATGGCTGCTGCAGCACCAGTCAACACACCCTTCCTTGTTCCAGGCTAAGAGAAGGAGGAAAGAGCTGGAATAAAGGGTGTCTGCCTGCGCAGTGGACCTTATTTACAGTATTGTTTTGCTGTTGTTTGCTTGTCTGGGCGCACTGACGTCCACAAAATATAGTTCTCTTATTAAGAAAGAAAAAGCAGATTGTAAGCAGAACCTAACCTTTAGCATTGCTCGCACACAGTAACGGTTAACAGCTTTAGGAGAATGCAGAGAGGAGGCAAAGCAGTGACAGGGCAAGACTGATACTGTGTGATGGGGACCAGGAGTTATTTGCTCTGCTTATTCAAAGTTTATGTGATGTCTTGATTATTCATTTCAGGGCTATGCAAAAGCATCTTATGCTAAGATAGGGCTTTTACCCAAAATCCAGGCTTTGCTACATTTCTTGTATGTGTTTCCAACAGAGCTGAGACTATGAACCTGTGTGTGTGTGTGTGTGTGTGTGTGTGTGTGTGTAGTGCTGGGGACTGAGAAATCCAGCGCCTCATGAATATCCAGAAATATTCTATCATTTAGTTGTACTTCCAGTACTCAAGTAGACTACATTTTACTAGTAGAATTATAAAACGTGATGATGTGTATATAATTGGAAGTTTATGCAATAATAGAAATACATGACGTTTAACTGAATGTGAAGACCTATTTTTTTTTCAAGATGACTTGAAACAATGTTTTTCTACTTCCCTACATTCTTCGTGGAGGACTGGAAGGGCTTGCTGACTAAGGATATTTAATTCTGAAGATGAAGCGATTCTCTGACATGCATATCTGTAACACTGGTGCCACTTGAATTCCAGAGAAGACTGACAGGATTATGGTGTTGCTGCTCAAAATTTTTAATTCTTTTTAAAAATGAAGTGTAAATAGCTAAGTTAAAATGAAATACTAGAAATTTGACTATGGAACAAAAATTCTTAAAACAAAATTGCTGTGCTCTAAAGGAATGTCAAAGTTATAAGCACTCACAAATCTATAATCAAGGAATATAAGATCTAACAATATAAGATGATTTTTGAAATAAGTTTATAAGGAGCATAATTCACACTTGGATGTGGAACATATATTTTATAAACCCTAGATCTTCATTTTCAGTTTGTATGTCAAGATGGTAGAAGAAATACCAAATTTGATACTTTCCTCCAGTTATTGGTTGAATTGATTCACAACATAACATTTTGTGCTGCATAGGCGGGGAGTGATCTCTGCTGGCTGTGGAAAGGAGAAAACATCTGGGGGGAACAAATAATCATCAACCTTACTCGGTGACAAATCCTGTGAACTACAATAACTGGCCTGGCAGGATATACCCACTGGTGCAATAGTGGCACAAGTATTTTGAGAGTAGCCAACCATTCTTCAATTGGATTTAATGTCAGCTTCTCTGATGAGAATTGAGAGATGCATTAATCTATGGGTATGGCAATAAATAATTAGGAGGGAATCCCCCCAAAATATACCATGTTGGAAGAGGCCTTATTAGGTCAGCCTTGAAGATACATATAAAGGATTGATCACTCAGTGTCTTGAGTTTCTTCATGTTCTCATAAATGTGGGAGACAAACCTGAGACAAAGTGAGAGGAACTGACCTTGGGGTGAGACCTGGTGTAGCTACTCCCATAAGAAGCATGTAAATCAGATCCGAAATACAAATAATGTCAGGTAGCATAGAAAGTTGAAAATATCTACGTTATTTCTACTAAGAGTGCACTCTGATATAATATAAACAGAGCATTGGGTTCCACCAACCCTAATAGACCGTCAGCAAATAGCATCTCACCTACAGCAGAAATTTTATTGCATTGCTGTAACCCACCTACCTGATGTCCCCACTAGTGGATTTGATAAATGCCTTGATTTATAGCTTCCTGTCTTCTGTGACAGCAAAATAATAATGAAACTACTTCATAATGGAATACACACACACACACACACACACACACACACACACACACACACAAAGAAAATAAGGCACCCAAAAAGGTGAGATTTCAAGTCATTTTATTGTTGACAAATACAGATGTACATAAAGGACAGCTATGTTTACACACACCTGGCAGTGCATCTACACAAAGCCAGTGCTGTGATGATGCACTTTCATGACGTCAGGCTGGACACTTCACACTCACAACATTGCTGATGACATGAAGATAAACTATATGGCAAAAAAAAAAATAGTGAAAAAAATCATACTCACCGTTTGGCTAGTTTGTTGTTGACAATAAAACTCACAACAAAAGCAGAAACAAACAGGAAATTCAGAACGGATAATTCACATTTTCAAATGTGCTATAAGGTGAATTATAGGCATCTGCATTTGAAGAGTCCTTGTAAGGCACTGGTTTTCTTGACTATTAACTACTTTTGGAAGTCTTTATCACAACAAGTAAGTGCTTTGCTTGTTTGTTTATTCGTCTATTTCAGGCCTTCCAGGACTCACAGTACCTACACACCAGTTTTTTTAAAAATATATTTTATTATATGTGTATGAGTATATTGCCCACATGTAGATAGGTGCACCCATATTATGTAATGCCCACAGAGG
>NW_008333714.1:11999-14245 GCF_000622305.1 Nannospalax galili
GAACCTGGGTCCTCTGAAAGAGCAGTCAGTGTTCTTAACTGATGGGCCATCTCTCCAGGCTCTTCACACAAATTTTACATGCGGTGGGTATTTGCCACTCTGTCTACTGAGACTCTCAGACCAAATTTATGTGGAAACACCCCAGACATGTCCTTACAAAGACTTTACCAGGTGCTGTGGTTTGAGTGAGAATGTCCACTATAGGCTCTAAGTATTTGAGCATTTTGTCCCCAGATGATGATGATGTTTTGGGAGGTCTTAAGGTGTGGCCATGCTGGAGGAAGCACATCACTGGGAGAGGGTTTAGAGAGGCCTTAAGCCTTGAAGGGATCTCTAGTCCCTCTCTGCTTCCCGTACCTGCTTGAAGATGTCAGCTCTTAGCTTCTGCTCCTCCTCCAGCCACCCCTGCCTCCATTGCTCCCTGCCATGATGGACTCTTGCCCCTTTGGAACCGTTAGCTAAATAAACTCTTCCTTTTATAAGTTCCCTTGGTCATGGTGTTTCTTTCACAGCAACAGAAAAGTAACTAGTAGACCATGTTTCTACATATTTGCTCTGCTTAACATGCCTTGACTATCCAACCAAACCCACCTTAATTCCTTCCCTAGTATCATCTGGCTTTTTACTCTTTGTGGATAGCTTTTTCTCTCCACCAATGGGAATTGCAGTTTTCAAGCTTTCAAAGTTTGAGATTTCAGCATTACTGGATGTGATTTTGGGCCTTCCAATGTTTGGGACTATGGTCTTTATGGATTTTAACATTTAGGATCATGATGCTCAGGATTATATCTTAGTGGTTATGACCAACAATGGGGTTTCACTATGCCCCAATTTGCCTAAAATAGTTCCCACTTATGCCTATTCCCTTGGCATAATATCCAAGTGGTATTGATCATTGAGTAAACCTGTCAGAAACCATTTGATGGGTCTTTCCTTTACTCTACTGGTTTCTATTAAATTCTCAACACCCAATTTCTGTTAGTTAATGTTCAGGTAACAGAATTCAGAATTCTCACCTCAGCCTAACCTTTGCCTGTGCAGTCCACTTGGTATTCCAGCCACTCATGCCTTAGCCTGTGTTGCACTTCACAAGATGTAGCAAGCTGCCAGGCTGATAATCAGCAAGGGCACTGAGATACATGGAAATTACTGATAAGGTGCCTATAGAATATGTGCCTGAAAAAGCATCTGGCTAGTCCTACCACTGAAATTCTAGAGAGTGGTCTGAGCATGTGCCAAGAGAGCCCATTGGAAAAAAAATAAGTATTGAGTTTCTGGTTCTTAAAAAAGCTAATGTTGAAGATGTCACTTGGTAAAATATAAAAAGTTGTCCATCCAACAATGGATCATACATGCCAAGCTCAGGAAAATCATCAGATTCAAATGTGTATGCTATTTTAAATGGATGTGTCCTGACTTCATGATTTAACATTCTGTGACTGGATAAAGTATTAACTCATTACTCTGTAAATCATAAATTCGACTTCTATGAAATAATTCCTAATTTTGACAATTTTATAGTCCAACTTTTCTTGTGATTATATAGAAAGTAAAACAATAACTGTTATTTTATTGGATATGTTAACAAAATAACTTTACAAACAGGTGACAAGAATGTCATAGAAACACATCATGTGATACAAACAGAAAACCATCCAATCTGACAACCAAAATAGAAGCCACAGTTGTCAAATTATATAAATACTATGTTCAGTATGTTTCTAGGGGAATTGAACTACAAAAGAAATTTACACATTTTGTTATTGAAATAAAAAATAATTCAGACTCAGCACAAAAGTGAATACTTTCTCTGCTACTAATGTTAATCAAATAGAGAGATAAATCTTTAAACAAATTATTTTTATTTTATAAATATTTTATTATTTTTAGTTTATGAGCATGTGTGTATTACCTGCATGTAGGTAAGTGTCATGCAATTTCCATGGAGGACAGAAGAAGCTGTCAGATCCCTGGAACTGGAGTTAGGGACAGGGATTAGAACCCGGGTCTTCTGCAAGAACAGCTAGTGATCTTAACCACTGAGCCATCTCTCCAGCCCCTAAACAACTTCTTTATAAATAGATCTATATATCAAAAAATGACATTAAACTACTTGCAAGTGTTCTGATATCTTGAAAATATCAAATGATAAATAAATAAGTGGAACACATCAGCATTTGAAGTATTTCACAAGTTGCAATTATTGACAATACTTGAAAAGTAGTCGATTAACTTTTCTGAAACCA
>NW_008333714.1:15738-17440 GCF_000622305.1 Nannospalax galili
GATCCTTTAGGGAGCACCCCTTGGCCCAGCAAGGGCCCCACTCAGGCAGACTCTCAGACCAACCCGTTCCGGGCTCCCTCTGCCCCTCCTCCATATGGAGGAATGTTGCGACTGAGGGTGGGACAACCAGCCTTTATCCTCTCAATGTAAATCTGGGGGGCAACCGCCCTGCTGCCTGGTACCCTTGACAGGCTCAGGACCTTTAAGGACCTAAAGAAGGTTGTTGCAGAAGATGGTCCCAACTCTCCCTGGGTGGAGGCTATTCTGGAGGGGCTGGCCCACAAGGCATGCATGCCATGGGACTGGAAAGAATTAGCCAAAGCAGTGCTCCTGGTCCTGTTTTCCTTAAATGGCTGGCCTATTTTAATGAAGAATGCCGCATTCAGGGAGAAAGCAATCAAAACACCCAGCCCCCCATACCTATTACTTTTGGCATGCTCTCTGGCACTGCTGATCAGTTCTACACGGGGGCCCAGCAGGTGGCCATTGCTCCTCTCTATCAGGACCAGGTCCGGGCCATAGGTCTGGCTTCCTGGAGAAAGCTAGATGAAAGACCACTGAATCACCCATATCTGGGATTACTCAAAAGGCATCGGAGGACCTCCCCTCCTTTATACATAGAGTTCAGAAGAGCCTGCAGAGAAAGTTCCCTTCAGGGGAGTTGCGTGAAGGGTTTGTCTGATCGCTGGTTTGGGATGGCATGACCACTGATCATAAGATAGCTTGCACTGGGCTACGAAACCAGGCGATGGACAAATGGATCATAGCTACCCGAGATGTTGGGTCCGCATCTTATCAGACGAGGGCAATGGCGCTGCGCTTCAGGCTAGTCACCAGGAGGAGCTTCAAACCCTTATCAATGTCCTACAACAGACCAAGGTGTCCGGTAAGTGGACCTGCTTTGGGTGTGGCCAGGAAGGTCACTTCCGGTGGGAGTGTCCAAACCAGTCCAAGAGACACCCCACCCCCCACCCCCCACCCACGTCCCTCTGGGGCCAGGGGGGGGAGGAGGGGGAGGCCCGTGCACTCCCTGCCCTAGATGTAAAAAGGGCTTCCATTGGGCTCGTGATTGCAAATCCAAATTTAACCTTAAGGGTGAGCCTTTAAACTCCCCTCGGGGCCACCCCCAGCCCCATTAAATAAGGGGGATGAGCCAGTTCAGACTCATTGGACAGTCCCATTGATCCCTGGCTTGTGGCCAAAAATGACCCTAACCATAGGAAACAAGACCTTCGAATTTCTCATTGACACTCGGGCAGACGGCACGGTGATTAGAAAGGAGGAAGTCCCACCCTCCTGTCAGTTAGTGCCCGTCCCGTCCTTACTGGGCATGGGTGGGCAGTCTACATCGTGGGAAACTGCCACTTGGCTACCCTGGATAGATCCCAATGGGAGTCATGGAGAGGTGCGCCGTCTTGTGCTCTCTGGCCTAATTGCCAACCTTTTAGGTCAGGACATTCTGGGCGAGGCTGAGGCTTTTATCACTACTGACCATAAGGCCTTCTATAATGATCTCCTAGACACAGAAAAATACCAACAACAGTTAAGAGAGGGCCAGATAAGCCACCCCAACTACAAGGACGATCCCTACTTTGAACACCTCAAAGACACTCTCAGGTTCACCCCCAATCCAAAGGGCCACTGCTCGCCCCTCGGTAATCCAAATTCAGTGGACACCTGGGGACCCCATATGGGTTCAGCA
>NW_008333714.1:17607-19572 GCF_000622305.1 Nannospalax galili
CCCCCCCCAGAGGGGGCTCCCCTGGATTCTGGCAATCCCCAAGACATACCACTTAGCTATTATTGACATTAAGGACTGCTTTTTCTCAATTCCCCTCCATCCTGATGATACAGAAAAATTTGCATTCTCCATACCCTCAACCAATTTTCATGGGCCAGATTTAAGATTTGAAAGGACCATCCTGCCTTAGGGTATGGCCAATAGTCCCCCCATTTGCCAATATTACCTGTCCCACATTTTTGCCTCACTGATGGGGCGGCTGGATGTTTTATTCTATATCTATATGGATGATATCATTCTGGGAAGCCCTGAGCCCTCCAATCTCCACGAGCTAACCTCTGACTGTCTTGCTATTCTTCAGAAAAACAACTTTAAGGTGGCCCCCAATAAAATTCAGAGTATCCCTCCTTTCAAGATATTAGGTACCACCTTATCTATGGACACTGTTTCCCCCATAAAGCCTCAGCTCACCATTCAGGACAATTATAATCTACCCCAACTCCAAAAATTACTAGGGGAAATTAATTGGCTGAGGCCCTGGACACCCATCTGTACTGAAGAGTTAATTCCATTATTAGATCTCTTGCAGGGCCTTGACTTAGCCTCCAGAGTGGTTTTACCACCTCAGTGCCAACAAATTCTAGCCAAAATCCAACAGTCCATAGGTAAGGCCACTTTAAAAAGATTCGATCCTGACACCCCAATGTCTCTTTATCTTTTCATTGGAAGTGTGTTGTGCACTGCTCTTCTCACACAAGAGGGTGAGCCCATACAGTGGATTCATCTATCTGTGGGCTGAACCCCTTGAGTTTATTCCATGACCAACCAAATTGCTGATTGCATTATCAAGGGTAGGGACATAGCAGTCCAGTTATTTGGTATTGAGCCCCATTCCATTATCACTCCTTATAGATTGACAGATTTTACCTGGCTTCAAAAAAATAATAAAATATTGCCTTGGCCCTAGAGGGTTTTCTGGGCAAAATTGATTGCCATTATGGCCCTTACAAATGGATGAGCTCCTTCTCAAGGCTTGAATGAGACCCTCCCAGACTTTTTCTCCCTCAACCCAACCCTAAATTCCTAACTGTGTTTACTGATGGATGATGTCTGGGAGCCTCTCTGGTCAACTACCCTCCCCTAAAACAGGGACAAATTCCCATGCCCATTAAATCAATCTCTCACCAGATTAAAGGGTCACCACAGTTTAAAGAACTCTTTGCCATTGTCATGGCATTAGACTCCATATCAGAGCCCTTCAACCTGTTCTCAGACAGCCTGTATGTGGTTAATTTACTGCCCAACATAGTGGAGGCCTATATTAGATTAGACTCCAACCCCATATCTCCTCTGATGATTCAGGCCCATACTCTACTTAAACTTAGGGTAAATCCAATATTTCTCCAACATCTTAGAGGCCACCAAAATTTACCGGGGTTTCTGTCAGAGGGAAGTAAAATAGCTGATCAACTGGCCTCTTCACACAGTGTCACACAGTTGCTGAGGCAACCCAATTTCATCAATTGACCCATGTCAGTTGGGGAGGGCTTAGACATAAATATCCCCACGTGGCAGTCAAGGACCTAAAGAAAATTGTATGCACCTGTCGATCTTGCCAACCTTTTCTTCAGGTCCCCCCTCTTCAAAATTCGGGTACCAACCTCAGAGGCCTTCGGCCTAACAACCTCTGGCAAATTAATGTTACCCACTATGCCCCATTTGAAAAACAAATATATTTTCCTATCAGTTGATTCCTTCTTGCGTGCCTACTGGGCGACAGCACACACCGGGGAAAAGGCCAAACATATAATCAGTCACATGCTCCAATGTTTCGCCACCCTTAGACTGCCTGATCGAATTAAAACAAATAATGGCCCATGCTTTGTAGCTTTCTTTGAGTTCCTTCAAACATAAAAAATCTCACACTCCATGGGCATTCCTTATAACCCTCAGGGCAAGCCATTG
>NW_008333715.1:0-225 GCF_000622305.1 Nannospalax galili
GGAACCACCAAAACTAAACCAAGAAGGGATTAACAGCTTAAACAGACCCATGACACAAAAAGAAATTGAAACAATAACACAAAACCTCCTGACTAAAAAAAAGCCCAGGACCAGATGGATTTACAGCAGAACTCTGCCAGACATTTAAAGAATATCTACATCCAATACTACTTTATTTATGCAAAAAGATAGAAATGGAGGGAGAACTTACAAATTCCTTCTATG
>NW_008333716.1:0-280 GCF_000622305.1 Nannospalax galili
TCCCAGTTTCGTGTGTTTTTCTGGACTGTTTCCCTCAAGAAAAGGATAGACTACTCGGTGTTGTGCTACATGCCGGGTGTTGTGGCGCATGTCTTTAATCCCAGCACTTTGGAGGCAGAGGCGGGAGGATCTGTGTGAGTTCAAGGACAGCCTGGCTTATAGTGAGTTCAGGTTAGCTGGGACTACAGGGACACCCTGTCTCAAAAAAACAAAAACAAACAAACAAACGAAAACAAAAAAACCAAACAAACAAACTTTGGCCACTGGGAAGCACAGGCTT
>NW_008333717.1:0-338 GCF_000622305.1 Nannospalax galili
ACCTTACCTAGACCTATATTTCTTGATCTGTTATGTATAATTTGTAAGTATCTTGTTAGAGTAATATGGTTCAATCTGATTTTTAAAACTAGCTAGGCATTATTTATCTCTTGCATTGTCTCACCCCTCCATCATGGTTTCCCCAATTAAGGTGCCCCCATCTCCTCGCTTTCTCCCTTACTAATAATACCCTTTTCCTATGGTCCTACCTCTCTTGAACTCCTTCTTTCCCTTTAATCCCTAGTTTCCTTGTATACCCTTCCCTCCCCCCTCCCTCAAACTAATCAAATTTTTATCCATATATCCCTTATTAAGGCCTGTTTCCTACTGTTCTTCTC
>NW_008333718.1:0-621 GCF_000622305.1 Nannospalax galili
TTTCAATGGGAATGCTTCCAGTTTTTTTCCATTTAGAATGATGTTGTCTGTAGGTTTGTTATATATTGCTTTAATTATGTTGAGGTATGTTCCCTCCAACGGATTTGTTTTTACTCTTGAGGTCGTTAGAGGATCTGTTCCTCGGGGGTCCCATGGGTTTGGGAGGAGTCCCTGACTCCTTTCTTTTATCAGTTCCATCTATGTGAAGATAAGTCAAAGGTCCTGCTCGACCATTGTTGGCTTCTCTTGGAAGCATGGAGAAAATGATTCCTCCGTGTTGACCCTCCTCTTTATAGACTGGACACGGGTTCAAGTCCATCTGTTGGGGTCACCTTGGCTTCCTTTATCAAGAGGTCAGATGACCCACCACCGTTACAGGACATTTTGTGAGATGCTCATAGTCCCTGGGAACTAATCGACCTAGGAGTGCAAGGAGCAAAAGCGTCCTTTGTATCCCTCTGACCCAATTAGTATAGATCTCAGGGTATGTCTGTTAAACATCCAAGAAGGTTAGTTACACCATTTGGGCAGTTTTAATTACTGTGTGTCCTGCAGGTAAATCTTGGGTACTGACCAGTTGGTCTCAAATAAACCTTACCTAGAGATATATTTCTTGATCTG
>NW_008333719.1:0-486 GCF_000622305.1 Nannospalax galili
AAAGACACCATCATTTGAGTGAAGAGTCAACTTACAAAACGGGAAAAAAAATTACCAGCTATACCTCCAACAGAGGGTGGCTATCTAGACAATACATAGAACTCAATAAAGTAAACATCAGAAACTCAAGAAGGGGAGCAAGGTACTGAATAAGAAGTTGTCTAGGTGCCTGTTCCAGCCTCCCTATAGCATAAGGAATGAGAACTCAGGGGACAGCCTGAAAGCACCTAGATCCTGCCTCCATGTAATGGTGACCTTCCCCAAATCATGCCTTACCAAACCCCCTAACTGGGACTATGTGAGGACCCTCCCAAGGCCCCTGGACACACCTCTGCCTTTTGGTAGGATACAACTGAGATCTCAACAGACCGCCAGAGTGACCGTTCTGGCCTCCCTCTGGTATAGGGACTGAGAACACTGGGGACTTCCTGAGAGTGCCTGGAACCTGCCCCTATGTGGTGGTGAGCTTCCCAAAATCACGCCTTA
>NW_008333720.1:0-402 GCF_000622305.1 Nannospalax galili
CCAGTATATGGTCGATTTTGGAGAAAGTTCCATGGGGCACTGAATAGAAAACATATTCTTTGGTGCTTGGATGGACTATTTGGTACATTTTTGTTAGGCCCATTTGATGTATGGTATTGTTTAATTCTAATGTCTCTTTGTTAATTCTCTGTCCTGTTGACCTATTTAATGGAGACAATAGGGTATTGAAGTCTTCCACTATTAATGAGTTGAGATTAATCTGGGTCTTAAAGTCCTGGAGTACTGATTTTATGAAGTTTCATGCACCAGAGTTTGTTCAATATTTGTTCATGATAGTATTATCTTCTTGGTCAGTTGTTCCTTTGATCAGAATCAAGTGACCCTCTTTACCTGTTCTGATTAGTTTTAGTTTAAAGTCTGTTTTGTCAGATATTAGAATTG
>NW_008333721.1:0-3613 GCF_000622305.1 Nannospalax galili
ACTCAATGACTAGTCATGAGATGATTCTTCTTAAAATTAAAAATTTACAAAGCTTTATTCTATAATATGTTCCCTGTAGTTCAAGTAGTTAATTAATAAATCCTGAACACATATATGCACTCTTTTGGCTAGTAGGAAACACCTGATACCTGTTATTTCTTATTGTATTTGAATAGAATTGTTTTCTTCAGTGTCACTCTATGGAAAAAATCTTTTCCTTAGTCTCAATTAACCTGTATTTCCTCCATCTGCTGCATGCAGCCTGCTCTTTACAGAGCTTAGCATGTGATGAATAGAACAAGGCTTCTAAAACCTTTAATCAGTCTATACTCAAGCATCCTTCCGTCTCGATGCTGCTCATTCAATGAAGGAATTTTCCTTTCCATGTAGAAATCAGAAATTGTTGTAAGACATCCACATAAAACCCCAAATATTAATTTCACAATTTGAGCTAACAGAGTCTTTGACTTTCCACATAGAGCTGAGGAACCGCAAAATAAAATGTTCAGTTCTAAAGTGTTGATCAAGCCTCTCCTCCCTAGCTGTGGGAGAACCTACCACTGAGAATATTGGTAAATGGTATTCTTGTTAGAAACATTTTAAATATGTGTTTCCTGATGAATGAGAGAGTGAGCTTGTCTGATTCTTCCATGGAGAGAAAGCTCGCTGATGTGGGTGACATAAATAAGAAAACAACAGCAGTGTGGTATTACTGTGCCTTGGGCTTTGGTATAAATTGTGAAAGAATCTTGCCTGGGAACCCACTCTGACAGGTCTCTGAAGTGTGGTCTGTCATTAGCTCTTAGTCAGAGCTGAACTGAGCCAGTGTGATCCTTCTGCATTTTGATGTCAACCCCATACATAAGGAACAGACACAGCTGCCATTTTCCTTCCATAGAAATGAGCATCCTGCTGCTTAATGGGTGCCAGGATGACAATTCGTCAGAAAGACTAATTGGCAAAGGAAGCCAAATTTGTGACCACAAGTGAGTATTTTAATTTTTTGATCATCTGCTATAGTTTGGGATTTTACCTATTAAGTTGCAAGTTTTTAAACTCTACAGTTTTGTGTTCTTAGCTCTTCAGAGATGTCTTCGGCAAACTGGCTCCGAACTCATGGCCTGGTGGCCAAGAAACTCACCATCATGGATGCCTTGTCTTCTACTGCAGTGCCCCACAGCCCCACCTATGTCCCCATCCTGAATAAGCATGTTGTTTCCAAGGTCTTTGATGAGGTAATCGGATTGTCTGTATGTCCATGCTTAAGGTGGTTTTATTTTATTTTCTGTTCAAATAAAAAATAATCCACTTCCATTTCTTAATGCAGTTGTAACGGAGACATTGAAAGAAGTTACTTGTAAAGGCAGTAAAAGGGAGAGAGGGGGACTCTTAAGATGTTTGTGGAACTGGAAGGAAGTTGGTCTTTATTGGGTTGGAAGTTTATAGCTCCTTGCTGCTGGACCAGGGCATGGAGCTATAGAAATGTTAAAACTCTCTAGATCAGAGTCGTGAATAAACTCAGGAACTGAGGACAGGGAGGCTCTGCCAGAGACCTACCTTCCTTCCTTTGCTTGCTCTCTTGTCATGAATTGAATGACATTTCTTCCATTGTAAAAGTCTCCATAGGTAGGGGGGAGGGAGGGGGAGGAGAAGGGAGAGGGGAGAGGAGTGGAGGAGGGAAAGGGAGGGGAAGGGAGGAGAGAGAAGACCAGAGAGTGGTAGTCATGTTCCCAGAGGAAAAAAAAGAGCTTCCAGTAGGAGAGTGGGATAGGGTTATATATGGCAGAAGGCCAAATAAGTACCATTAAGTACAGTTGGTCTTTGGTATCGGTGAGCTCTGCATTCATGGATTCAACCAACCTTAGATCCAAAGTTGCATCTGTGCTGATCATGTATGAACTTTTTAGCCCCCACTATTACCTAATCAGTATCACAACTATTTATATAGCATTTACATTGCATTCTGTGTTGCAAGTAATCGATGATTTAAAGTACACGGGAGGATGTGGGTAGGTTATCTGCAGAAAATGATATCGCTTTATATAAGGGTCTTAGGCACCCGTAGAATTTGGTGTTTGCATCAGTGGTAGTATGTTGTAGAAATGATACTCCCATAAGTGGGGCGGGGGGGCAGTTGTACTGAGAAGTTATCATTGAATTTGGGAAAAGGGGGAAGGTCCTTGTCTTTAGCAAGAAAAATACCTGGAGCAGCCCAAATAACAGTGGACTGGTGAAGAGTTAAAAAAAAATGTGAACATGAAGACTGGGCCCCACTGCTTCCTGGAGCATCTACAGTGAGTGGGTGGGGGTTTAAATATCAACATATCAGGCTTTCCAGGTGCTAAAGGAAACAATATCCTTCAAAGGACTTCCTCATCCTGAAATATTTACTGAGGAAATAAGATGTTTAGGATTTGCTTCAAGATCATCTAGATGGTAGGAGGTGCTGATGGGAGGGTAGGAGTAGATGGGACAGATTGGCCATGAGTCGAAAACTGTTAAATTTGAATAAGATTAGTGAGGAGGAGGAAGTTTATTGTACTATTATTTCTGGGTTTTATGTATTTGGAATTTTCCATAAGGAAAAAGAAAGCAAGGAAGCAAGTGAAAGGCTTTCTATAACTGGCCTTGGAATAGCTGAGGTTTGACATATTTGGACCAGCAAATGCGATGATGAAATTCTTTCTATTCGTCATTAGTTTCATTTAAAGGCTGTATAACCCATGGAGATCAGTATGTACCCTGTCAACACTGCTGAGCTCACTTTGGAGGCTGTGTGCAGACCTTGCCTTGAGGCTCCTGAAGCAGCAGGCAGCGGCGGAGCACTTACTGACTTATGTCCTCCAGGAAATTTGGTGACATTTTCTTCATATTCGGTGTACTTATTTTAATACACTCGGATTATATTTGGAACAAAATATATTTAGTGACCTCTCCTCGGAAGTAGAATTACCTTGGGCCTCTATCATCTCTCCTTCTAACCCTCCCAACAATTTAAGATATACTGAAAAGTAAACTTGTTCAAAAGCAAATGTGGCAGGGAGAGGGAATATAATCATAAAATCACAAGAATCCATAGAGATTTATAGACTAAATGCACTAAAATGTTTTTCTGCATAAAAGCATATGAAGCAAAAGCAGATGTAAGAAAAATATCTGCAGCATATACAATGAAAAGAGTCAGTAAGAATTATGTCTGACATATATGCATGTGGTTTAGCATATACCACTATGTGCATAAATCAGTTGTCCTAGTTTGTCTCTCCATTGCGGAGACAAAATACTCTGACCAATACCAACTTGGGGAGGAAAGGGTTTATTTGTCTTACATCTCCTGGGTCACAGTTCATCAGGGAGCCCAAGGTAGGAACTCAGGACAGAAACCTGGACGCAGGAGCTGGAGCACAGGCCATGGAAGAACTCTGCTTACTGGCTTGCTTCCCTGGCCCCTGCTCAGCTTGCTTTCTTATGCAACACAGGCCCACCTACCCAGGGGTGGCACCAGCCACAGTGGGCTAGGCCCTCTCATATCACCAACAATCAAGAAGATGCCCCACAGATGTGGCCATAGGCCAGTCCTATGGAGGCAATTCCCCAATTGAGGCTCCCTCAA
>NW_008333721.1:7921-9041 GCF_000622305.1 Nannospalax galili
ACAAGAAATAAATACAGGAGTTAACATAAAACTACTGACGATTCTTACAAAAGCTAGCTACATATCTATTGTATAGAAATCTTAGGCAATATAAGTAAAAAAAGAAGCAATAGCATTTTAATTCCACCAGAGAGGACTCCATGGCTATCTTTTTTTGCTCCATACATATTTTTAGTTCTTCACGTTTGTTTTTAGGCACAATGAAGTCAAACTAAGCATACAGCGCTTCCTCCCTTTTCACTCAGGCATCCGTCAGCATCACCCGATGCCAGCATATGCCTGCTCACTGTTTTGTTAAGTTTGGATCTAAAATGTGAAATACAATCAATACCAAAGTAACATGCTTCCCTAGGTTTTTGAGTGATCATATTGACAGTTTTGTGGTCCTGCCTCCAGTTGTTCTACGGAGCTTACAGATGTTTCCGTTTGAGGAGCACGCGTTTAAGATTCAGCTCTCAGCAGTTTTAACTACAAAGCCGCTGTCTACATTCAGAAGTTTATGTGGCACTTGCAAAGCTGTATGATTTCATTATACAAGTCCAATCAGAACCTTTTCTTGGCCAGTGTGCTGAGAGTTACTGGAAGAACACCAAAAGCCACGGATTAAGTTGAGCAACGAAATCTATAATTATCAGTTTTATGCTGTTTTCTCACTTTCACATCATTTTCTCAAATTCATAGTTTTAGAGTTACTTCCAAACACATCAAATATTGGCAGGTAAATTGTACCTGTTTTGTATTAACATTAATAGTTGTGTACACAGCTACCCATGATTCCTTCTTCATGTAGCATAAGTTCTGAACATGTTTCCACTTAATGACCATTTCTGGGTAAATTTTAATAATTCATATTAAGATGAATTGTGGGTCCGGAGAGTTGACTCGGTAGTTAAGAACACATACTGACCTGGGTATGGGGATGTTCTTAAATGCTGAGCCATCTCTCCAGCCACATCAACCAGTATTTTTAAAAATGGAATAAAAAGTTGGATGTGGTGGCACATGCCTTTAATCTCAGCACTCTGGAGGCAGAAACAAGAGGATCTCTGTGAGATTGAGGCCAGCCTGGTCTACATAGTGATTTCCAGGTCAGCTGGGGCTACAGAGAGACCTTATCTGA